>NW_006789004.1:981502-986922 GCF_000442215.2 Lipotes vexillifer
CCCTACAGAGATCGCTACTTCCTAATAATGAATAAGCTCGCACTTGTGAGTTCAAACTGGCAAATGGCCACCAGCCATTTATTAGCTCTGGATTAATGGATCAAGACTCAAACTTTCTAGTTAAAAGAACAAGACAAGCCCTCAGGATTCAAGACTCTTTAAAAAAAGAAATCCCCATTCGCTTGGCATTACCATTTCTTGCAGTCTGGGGAGTTAGTTTTTTTATATTTTCTTCTTCTCCTCCCTTGTAGAGTTTGATTTATAAGAAAAGCCATGAGGAGGACTTGTTTTTCAACCACTTTGGAGCAGGACAGACTGTCAGCCCTGGAAAATGTTCACGTTGTAGTCCTGGGAATTTTGAATGGGGCCAGTGTTCTGGCAGAGGTTTCTGCTTATTGTGTAGGATACTGGAAGGTGTTAGGGGTCTAAGATGGCCATTATGTGGTGGTAGGTTTAAAGGCAGGAGGAGTCAAGGTGGTCAGCCTGGAGAAGAAAAGACTCTAGTGGCTGTGTGAGTTGTCTGAGGATTGCTGGCAGGCTAACATGGGGGGAGAAAGTCATTCTTATTCTTAGTGCTCCAGACAGCTGAGCAGTGTGCACCGGATGGGAGGCTCTGGGAGACAGATTTTGACTGAGAAAGAGGGTGGATTTTCTAGACTAGTCAAAGAGGCTGAAAGTTAGAATGATGTCTTCAGGAAGCATGAGCTCCTTATTCCTAGAGGGAAAGGGGAGGGAAGAAGAGCTTACTTTAGCAACTCATACTATGGGCTGGGACATCCCTAAATTACCTCTTTTCATCTTCTCGACACCACTGCAAACTTTATCGCTCTCATTGTATAAAGAATGGAAAGACTGTCTAAGAGCTGTGGTGGCAATGACCAATGAGAGAGACAAGCAGGTTCACTGAGAGAGAGGGGGATGACTACATGGTGGGGTGAGGGGGAGACCATGTGACATTTCGGGCTTTTGAAAAGTACAGGTTAGTTAGTAGGGTTAAGTGATGATGTTTAGATTTGCCTATTGGCAGATTAAATGACACAGAATTGACGTTGGTTCAAATGGGAGTAATCAAATTGCTGTCAGCCAGGGTCACCTATGTGGATGCTGAAGCCATCAAGAAAGATGCAGAGAATTATGAGAGCAGAGCTAGAATCATAAGCAAGAAGATACAGTCACCATCCTGAAGCTTCCAGGATGGAGAGAGAGAAGGGGATAGTGCTGGCTTTAGAAGAAGAGAAGTTACTGATATTTGGCAGAGAAACAATAATCTGGAAGCTGCCTCAGGAGTTTGATAATAAGCTGTCTCCCTCCCACCAATATCCTAAACATTAATTGTCTGAATGTACAGAACTATTATACCTAGAGATAGTGGGGACAAAGAAGGAGCAAAGAGTATAGCTTCCATTTTCAAGGGTTCTGCATTCTGATTGATTAGAAAAGACGTGTACTCACTCAGCAAAGGATTTAGAAGAGCCTTCTGTGCTTTTGAGTTTGGGCCTTGAGGGAGTTAGCCGAGGATGAGGCAGATGGGCCCTGAAGTTAAGGCTCCTCAAAGATTCCATCAGAGAGATGTTGCTTCAGTAATACCATTGAGGGGGTGATCGGCCAGATATGCTCAGAGGGTCAGCGAGTTTCCTGGAGCAGAGGGGACTGAGTTGGTGAGTAACACGCTCTGGAGGAGGCCCTTGAATCCTACTCAAATGAAGCTGAGAAGTTGAATTTAACCCTCATTCTATGGTAATTATTCCTAAATGATGGAGAAAAAGATGGAAAGATCTTAGTCAAAGGATAATTGCTCATTTAGGTACAATTGAAAAGAAAATTCATCTTCTCTCAGTGTTTCAGCTACTACTTTCTGGCAGATGATGTTAAATCTGCATTGTTAATGCCCACATTTCTCTCTCAACCTTCACTAGCTATTCCAGTGAAGCACACTTACTGAGTCAAATGCTGACATTGTTGTTATTCTTCCCCATAAACACCCTTCTACTCTGTATTATCCTCATTGGCCCTATGGGAATCATCTGAGGTAATTCCCAAACTCCCTTCCTTCCTACTGTTGACATGCAGTGGTTGATTATTCTGTGTCAAGCACTGTGCTGGGGAAACCAAGTTGAATAAGTCTTGGTACCTTCCCTAGAGGAGCTCACGAGAAAGACAGAAATAACGAGGAATGTACACGTGGTTATGGTGACAGGAGGCCTCTGGGGAGTAGCACCTGGCAGCCTAGGATGAGGGAGGAAGGAAAGGCCACATGAAGGTGATACCCAGAGCTGAGGGTGAAGAGTTGAGTAGGGGCTAAAGGGGGAAGGGAGGGGAAATGTGCATACAAAACACATATGATGAGATGAGAATGGCGCCTGTATTTTTGGAGCATCAGAGGAGGCAGGGAGTGTTCACAAATGAGGCTGGCCAGGTATTTCTCATCCAGTGATTCTAGCCTGATAATATCTATCCATTCTCCCAGATATTATCTTGACAGAGCTGGATTATCTTATTACTGAGGCCTCCCAGAAACACACGTTTGACCAATTTATATGTCTATAGCTCATTCTAATCTTTAGTTCTTGCAACACCAAATAATGTCACTGAAAAGAGTCCCTTAAATTATGTTCCTCAGTATCCATGGGGGACTGGTTCCAGGACTCCACGCAGATACCAAAATCTGCAGATGCTCAAGTTCCTTATATAAAGTGGCTTAGTACAGTCAACCCTCTATATCCAAGGGTTCGTTTGACTGTACATGTAAATTCTCATTGTTTCAAGACCCTTTGCTGAAAATGCCTCCTTTCCCCACTCGGTGTGTTATCTAGCTGTTAGCATGATCCAGCTTGGGGGGACCTCGATGAGGCCACCTTCTTGTGCCTGATACTACACCAGCAGCATTCAGCACCCAGCTCTCACCCAGGACATTGACTGTCTCTGCCTGAGGCAAACCTTGTCCATCACTTCCTTCCAATCCCACAGAGGCTCCTGTCTTTCACCAACTGCTTCTGCCTAGAATTTAATTGGTACTGCTCTTGGATTTTATTTTATTGAGGATTGATTAAAAATCCAAAGGAAAGACTATTTCTGTGTTTTGTTTTTGTTTGTTTTTGTTTTTTTTTTTTTTTTTTTTTTGCGGTACGCGGGCCTCTCACTGTTGTGGCCTCTCCCGTTGCGGAGCACAGGCTCCAGACGCGCAGGCTCAACGGCCATGGCTCACGGGCCCAGCTGCTCCGCGGCATGTGGAATCCTCCCAGACCGGGGCACGAACCGTACCCCCGGCATCGGCAGGCGGACTCTCAACAACTGCGCCACCAGGGAAGCACCCCTCTGTGTTTTTTTTTTAAAGAAGATGTTGGGGATAGGAGTTTATTAATTAATTAATTAATTTTTGCTGTGTTGGGTCTTTGTTTCTGTGCGAGGGCTTTCTCTAGTTGTGGCAAGCGGGGGCCACTCTTCATTGTGGTGCGCGGGCCTCTCACTATCGCGGCCTCTCTTGTTGCGGAGCACAGGCGCCAGATGCGTGCAGGTCCAGTAGTTGTGGCTCCCGGGCCTAGTTGCTCCGCGGCATGTGGGAGCCTCCCAGACCAGGGCTCGAACCCATGTTCCCTGCTAGCAGGCAGATTCTCAAGCACTGCGCCACCAGGGAAGCCCCTATTTCTGTGTTTATTAAATGACAGAAGAAAATACCATATTATTCAGTGTTATGCAATATGCATATAGAAGACTCCTCCAGGAAAATGTTTGTATTTCTCCATCAAGTGGTATACTTTCTTTGATGATGAGAACTGTTTGTCCTTTTCCTTTTAGTTTCATTCTGGAAGCTCAGAGATAACTTTCATGTCTAACTATAGTAACTATATTAGCCAAAGATTTTGGTATAAATATTTACTCCCTCTGTGCAATGTATTAAAAAAGGTAATCTCCCTATTTTATACTTTTTATAGTGAGATGTCTCAGCTTGCTTCATTCATTCATTCATTCAAAAAATGTTTGTTCTTTCATATCTATGTCCAGGTCCTGCGGAACCACACTTGGTTTCTATACAACAGGAATAATATAATAATTGCTACCTTTTATGTTGCATTTATTTTGTAACAAACCTAATACTAGGTAATTTGCTTATGATATTTCATTAATTAAGCAAATAAGTGAGACTAAAGTATAGTTAGAAGACAGGGAAAAGTGCTACTAGCCACTGGAAAAGCCTTCATTGCAAGGAAGTCATTTGGACTGAGGCTTACAGGATGAGTAGGTGTTTGTCATGGATGGAAACAGGGATGACATGTGCAATGGTGTGGATTCACTCAAGGGTCTGGTATGGCACAAGGAGAAGTTCAGTGTTGTTGTGTAGAGGTTGTGTTGAGGTGACTGGCAAGAGATGGCACTGGAGAAGAAAGTTGGAGTCAGGTAGTCAAATAATTTGTAAGCCAAGCTAAAGAATTTACCTGTAAGTAGTCATTGGAAATCTTTTATTTTTATTTTTAAATTTTTAAATTGAAGTAGTTGATATACAATATTATATTAATGTCAGGTGTACAACATAGTGATTCAATATTTTTATAGATTTTACTCCATTTAAAGTTATTACAAAATAATGGCTATATTTCTCTGTGCTGTACATTATATCTGTGTGGCTTATTTATTTTATACATAGTAGTTTTTAATCTCTTAATCCCCTACCCCTATCTTGCTCCTCCCCTCTTTCCTCTCCCCACTGGTAACCACTACTTTGTTCTTTGTATCCATGAGTCTATTTCTGCTTTGTTATACATGTTCATTTATTTCATTGTTTAGATTCCACAAATAAGTGATAACACAGTGTCTCTGTCTGACTTATTTCACTAAGATTAATACTCTCTAGGTCCATCAATGTTGTTGCAAATGACAGAATTTCATTCTTTTTTATTAGAAGTTTCTTAAAAGGAGATGATTATTACGTTTTTTTAGGATTACACTTCAGACAGCAATGAGGAGCAGAGGTTGGAGCAGGAGAGGATAGTGTCAGGGACTGGATGATATAGACCTGCAGAGAAATGATACTGTGGCATTGGGCATGGCAAGAAGGGGACAAATTTAAATCACTGACTGGGATAAGGAGGGCAGAATTTGGTGTCTGATTAGATGTAGAAGCTAAGGGAGAGGGAAAGGTTAAGGAGAACTTCAAGTTTCCCATATGCCTTGAAGGTGTTTGACTCATAATATTGACTCAATAGGTGCTTGTTAAATAAGCACATGAGATTGACTTCATTCACTGGGAAGAGATGTTTTGGACCAGCCAAGTTCAAGATGTCTTATAGATACCTAGTGGGGAGGTCTAGATGGTAGACATTTATGACAATGATTCCAAAAGTGGTTTGTTCTTATTAACATGTCCTTTAAATATTATCTGTATTTTCTCATTTTTTTTCTCTTTCCCTCAAAAGCAGTCACAT
>NW_006789004.1:986932-996734 GCF_000442215.2 Lipotes vexillifer
ATGTGGTTGGAGATCATGCTTAAATTTCTCTTCTCTCTCCCAGTGACAGCCAGGACAGTGGCTTCTTTGTATGGTAGCAAACATTTATTGAGGCTTTGATATGTTCCCATTATTGTTCTAAGGGCTTTACATGTAGTAACTCATTTAATCTTCCCAACAGATCTTTGCAGCAGGTGCTGTTATTATCTCCATTTTAACTGAAGAAATGGGGCCAGAGAAGTTAAATAGTTTGCCTGAATTCTCCCATTTCTTCCAAGCTGGAGCTGGATTTGAAGCCAGGCAGTCTGGCTCCTGGAGTCCTTGTGCTTTTTCCATCAAGCCAAACTGCCTCTGCTACCCAGAACATGTGGACAAGCTGGTTGAGATGTCTGCTGGGGCCCATACTGAAATTCTCTTGACTGAACCTCGCTGACAAATTTCTGTGAATGCTGCCAAAAGATATTTTTGCAGTGAGTCAGATGTGAAAAATAAAAGAGAATGCCAAAACTTCAGGAGTGGTACAATATATAACTTCTTTTTGAAATTATATATAGAGAGATTAAAAATAATTGCTGATTGAAGTATTAAGCTGGCTGAGGATAAAGTTTATTTGCATATTATTTAGAATGATAAGGTTCTAGAGTTACAAGACCCCTAATTGTTATACACATCATTACCAAGTGGTTAAGAAAGAGAAGGTGTGGAAAGAGGGTGTGTGAAGGAAAATATCTCTGTGAGGAAAGGAGCCCCAGATGAACTGCCTGTCTAAACAGTTTACTTGTGAGCAGAGAGAGAAGGTGTTAGCTCATTTAGTTAGCTCATTAGTACAAGCATTGATTTGGTTCCTGCTCCAGTGCAGATAGTGAGGGGCGCAGGTAATGTTAACCTGGTGTAAAATGGGTACAAAGCCTGGAACATACTAATATACAATAAACATCTTCTGGATCCCAAAGCATTTATGAACAAGGAGGACATAATAATTATTTTATTTTATTTTAATTAATTAAGTTATTTTTGGCTGCGTTGGGTCTTCGTTGCTGCACGTGGGCTTTCTTTTTTCTAGTTGCAGCGAGTGGGGGCTACTCTTCCTTGTGGTGCGCAGGCCTCTCATTGCGGTGGCTTCCCTTGTTGCGGGGTGCAAGCTTCATTAGTTGTGGCACGTGGGCTCAGTTGTGGCTCACAGGCTGTAGAGCACAGGCTCAGTAGTTGCGGCGTACGGGCTTAGTTGCTTTGCTGCATGTGGGATCTTCCCGGACCAGGGCTCGAACCCATGTCCCTTGCGTTGGCAGGTGGATTCTTAACCACTGCGCCACCAGGGAAGCCCTAGGACAGAACAATTATTATGCTCAAAACCGGCAGGCAGATAACAGAGGTTTTAAAAAAAGTTATTTGGAAACTTATGTAGAAGAGGACATTTGTATTTTCCAGTGCTGAAAGAGCCAACTTTAGGATGAATGCTTGGACATAATGGGAAACTGGCTTTTTAGTCCAATATTGTATATAGAACTTAGTAACACATGATGCAGTTCAGTAAAGAAGCAGACTACCTCAAGTAATGAACTTCCTGTCTCTAGAACTGTGCAAACTGGCTTGGAGAACCACATGTCAGAAATTTTTAATACCAACCTTTAAACTCGAATGCCTCCAATGGAAGGTCCAGAGAGGTTAAGTGACAGCTATAGTGGTAAGCAGTGGAGTGGAGATTTAAGCCCATGCAATATGGGTTCACAGGCCCTTCTTTTAACTTCTGTGTCATGCTGCTTTTCCAGGTGATTAAAGAAAAGGATCCAAAGTATTAATGAGATGAAATAAAACTACAGAAAGTAATTGTGTGCCTGGGTGTATATTTGAGTAAAAATTTTAAAATGTACTATAATTCCCGCCTTCTATTCTGTGTAATTCATGCTGTTGATCAAGTACCAATCTTGTAAAATGCTTCCTAGGACCTTATTTAGAGTATCTATATCATAAGTGGAATGTTCTGCTTTTGCAGAAAAATGAGAAAGTCGGTTGGCTACTGTCTACAATAGTTATGAGTCAGATTCTAAAATTGGTTCATAAGTCAAGGCATGAGACTGCACTTCCCAAATTAATCATCCAATTGGCTCAGCAAATATTTATGGAGAACTTTCTATGTGCCGGACAGTGTTCCAGGCATCAGGAATAGAGCAGTGAACAAAACCAACAAGTACCTTTGCCTGAACAGAGCTTAGACCTCAGGGAGACAGGCAATAAATACTTGAGAGGGTGTGGGAGTTAGGTGGCCATGTGGACATCTGGGTAAGGAGCATGCCAGGCAGAAGGAACAGCCAGTGCAAAGACCCTGGGCAGGGAGGCATGCCTCCTATGTTTAGGAAATAGCAAGGAGACCCGTGTGGCTATAGCGGAGTGAATGGATGGGGCTGTAGTAGGAGATGAGATCAGAAGAATAACTGGGCCCAAATCATTCAGGGTCTTGTAAACCATTTTAAAGACAGTTTTTACTCTGAGTGAAATAAGGAGTCATTAGAGGGTTTTGAGCAGACTAGTGACATTATCTCTTTCTGGTTGCTGTGTTGAGAATAGACTGTTTGGGACAAGAATAGAAGCAGTTAGAGGGTTATTACAGTAATTCAGGAAAGATGATAGTGTCCCTTAAGGTGAGGTGTTAGGAGTAGCCATATTCTGGATATATTGTGAAGCCAACAGAATTTTCTGACAAACTGAATGTAGGGTGTGAGAGGAGAGGGGTCCAGCATCATGCCAAGGAGTGAATGCAGTAGACACTGATTAAGGTGGAAGAGGACTTATCAATAATTGTTTTTAGACGATTTGATTTTGAAATATCTGTTAGCTCCAATAGGTGGTTGATCACTTAGTGTGGAATTCAGGGGAGGTCTGGCAGTTGTTGGCAAATAGTGTGTAAAGACGTGGGAGCTGATGATACAACAAGGAAGTGAGGGCGGATAGAGTAGGAAAGAACAGGGTCACTTTAGCACTACAAATTTGGGGAGAACTGAAAAGGAGCCACCAGTGAGTAGGAGGAAAACCAAGAATGTAGTATTCTGGAAACCCACAGTATCGAGGGTCAAGCAAGACTATTTTATTTAACCCTTAATGAATTTGCACCATAGCAATGTTATGCTACTTACAGCTGTATTTCTTATGGAACATATGCTTAGCAATACAACGAACAGTATTTATTAACCATCCACTCTGTGTTCACTGTTCTGTGGAGCACTGCTGAGGGGGTTCAGGAGTTGTGTCTTACACTGCACCGTGCAATGGAGACCAAAGAGGAGGCATGACTTAGTTGTTGAAAATGGAAAGCGACACTTCCATGTATCATGGAATGTGATCAGTTATCAGCGTGGAGAAGAAAAGAACTCAGCCTCAGCAGCCCCAGGTGTGAAGAGCAGTATACCCAGGAATCTGTGGAAGCCTAAAGATGTGTTTCTCGTGTTCTTGTTGTGTACTTGTCCTTCCAGGTAGATGTGTTTGATCAGTGAGGGGATAAGCTTAATAAGTATGTGGCCTCATGGAGGTCTCCTTGGTTGTGTAAGTAAGTCACAACCGGTCTGATTCTTTTTTCTTGATGTGACTAAGTTCATGGCTAAGGGTGGAGCAGTGGTGGAGAGGCCAGAAGAAGCCAGACTAGGACAGGGAAGCAGGGCAGAATTACAATGGATGCAGAGGCCCATGTAGTTTCTCAGTAGGAGAGATTCTAGGAGAAAGTCCAAGCAGGTATTTTAGGCCATGTCAGGAAACTCTGTTATAAGGCAAAAGCAAGTATTTCTGAAAAACTGAAGGGATAATAGCACACTGAGCACTTATTATGTACCTGGTACTATATTAAGTATTTCAATCTTTAAATATATTTATACTCACATCATTAATCCTGAGAAGTAGGTATTATTAATATTCCCCATTTTTAGATGAGAAAACTAAAGTTTCAAATGACTTGTCCAAGTTCACAGGAGTATAAGGGTAGAGTCACAATTCAAACCTAGGTCATTTGATTTCAGGTGATTGTCAGTCTTACCACCATACCATCTGCCTCCCAAGAGGCTGCCTGTGCTTTGGCCAAAATACCAACAAAATATTCTAACATTATTTAAATATTCTAATGTATCTCTATTTTGCAAAAGAGGAAATAAAGGTCAAATGGTCTCAGGTCACACACCAGCTAAGGAGGCAGAGTAGACATTTGAGCCAATATCTGTCTAGTTCCAAAGCCTGTGAAGGACTTTGTATGACATTGGGCTGCTGCAAGCAGGGAAAGAACTGATATTAGAATTTCAGGCAGGGACAGGCCTACAGATGGTCCTGTCTATAGAGACTGGGGGGCCAAGTGTTACTGACAGACCCTTTAGAATCAGACTGACCCGTGCATGAGTCCCTGAGCTGCTGCTCAACTGCCTTGGGCACTTTAACCTCACTGAGTTTCCGGGAGCTCCTCTGGACAATGAGAATAAAATATCCACATCATAAAGTTTTTGTACAGAGTAAATGAGCATAGTGAAAATGTGCAGAGTAAAAGTTTCCTGAATGATGGTGCATGTTCTTATTTTATAGACAAACTGTCATGGTATTACTGTAGAGGTTACTATATCATCCAAGTTCCAGACAATACCAGAGTTTCAGAATAAAACGCACATAATTCTCTGGAACATACTTCTTTATAACTGAACTTGAGGTAGCAATCACTGCACTTTCTTCTGTTCAATAATTTCAAATTTTAAATGCTAAGAATGGAAATAAACACCATATTCTCTGAAATAGGAAGAGGGAAAAAAGCCTATTAGTTGTTTTGCTTTTGTAAAGGCCTGTTGTACATTTCAAAATACTATAGCAAATCGTTTGCTGTTGGAGACTCCAAAGTGAAATTGAAATGATTACTGACTCAGTGAGTTAAATATCAATTGATTGTTTTCATAACCAGCCTGTAATTGATCAGAAATTATGGGTTTCAATATCAGAAGGGAATGCGATCTCACTAGCACTAAGCAGTGTTAATTTGGTCCATGTGGGAGACTAGGGAATTAATAATTCCATGGAGAAAGTCTGCTTCAGGAAGCCAAAATGTAGTTGCCCTGGAGTTAGTATGGACAAACAAGGGATTTAGGGAAGGAGATAATATTACACTCTTTTAAAGAGAAAATGGGAAGACTGTGTTTTCCTATTGTCACAGTATTTACTAGAAGATTCTGTTGTGTTGCTCTCAATACAAAATTTTGGATCAAAGCCATAGGATAAAGATTAGTAGTGGGAAAGTTTGCATGCTATGATAGCTTTATGAGCTTGGGAAAGTCACTTTACTTCTGAGAACTTCAGTTTCCTCATATGTGAAAGTGATTTCATAACACACTAATAGCCAATATCTTAACAGTTGCTTATGCTGTGCCAGGAACTGTGCTAAACACTTTATATGTATTATTTGTTTAAGCCTTATAATAACCCAATGAGATAGATGCATTTTTCATCCTTATTTTAGTCATTTCAATCCCAAATTTAATATTCTTCCATGTAACATTTTTAACTTCAAGGAGATTTATGGGAAACAGAATTGCTTAATGCAGAAAGGATTCTAAGGACTACAAGAAATAATGTTCTCCCACTAAGGGGTGCTATACCTATTATACCTAAGTACAGAAGTTGCTTTTCCATGTTTCTTGTCCCTTCTCCTGATCTTCCTCTTTGGACTTTCATAGAGACAAAGCCATGTGTTCATATAGGAAGGCTATGTGTTCTCTTGCTTTGAGTGAAGTTGTGTGACTGTATTCTGCCTGATGGAATATGGGTGTGTATGATGTGCACCATTTCCAGGCCTGGCCTCTAAAACTCCACCAGATCTCTCCCATTCTCCTTCTTTTGAATGTAGAGCATCCATCACGGAATCCTGAGGTCTAGACTGAAGGAGCCTGGATCTCTGACTAACTACATGAAGCACCCTTCCCTTACCCATCCAACTGAACTGCAATGGACTAGGCATGAAAAAGACATCATCTATTATTATGTTAAACAGTTGAAATTTGGGGATTATTACAGCAGCTACTATTACTTACTCTGATTAATACCCTTAATATGGAATCTAAGGAGTCTAGGAAGACAAGTCTGTCCTATGATTTTGAATGAAGCTGCCTAGACCCAACTGTGGCCAGGGTGGCTGGATATCATCATTCTTAAGGTAGCAGTCAGCTTAACATGGCCCAGCAAAGAGCACCTGTCTTATTACCTCAGATTCCTAACTTAGGGAATGTGTGCAACTGAGGATTTTCCAAATGCCCTACCTATTGGTATAAAATTTTTCAGGTAAAATAACAACAGCAGCAACAACAATAGCAACAAAACAACAACAAAAAATCTTATCAAAATCTTCTCCCTTTTTCACCATTCTGTCCTGTCTTCCCAAATTAGATCTTTTTCTTTCCAAACTGTTTATGATGCTGGAAAATTCTCTATGGCTTTCCCGGATGGCTCCAATATCTAAAGATGTCCCTCACCACTGGATTTATTACTGGGCCTCTCTTGAGTGGGGTCAGAGGGCATCCCAAGCTCTATATTCTGAACCTCCTTCTTCTCTTATGTGCTCTATAACTCTCCTTTGCCATTTATTGACATTTGAGACACTTGATCTATGACTGCCTTTCTTTCCCTCCCCCCTGTATCCATGCCTTGGTTTTCAGGGGCAGCCGGAATATATTATTTCAAGAGTGAAGACAGGGCCAACTTATCTAGGCTCTGTGAACATATTATGGGTAGAATTTTGCTTAAGTTGACGTTGCATTTAAGACTTAAGATTCAGTATAGCTTTAAACACATTATTTAGATTCTAAATCCAGCAACCTAAGACTGAAATCAGAAATGAGTTGAAGATCCCCATGGTGCTGTCCTGTACCTCTCAGCTTGCCTGGTCATTGTCTCAGTGGCCCTGTGAGATAGGTCTCATCTGCATGTTAGGAGGGACCAAGAGTCAGAGACTGATTGATTACAGTGGTGGTAGAATTGGAAATAAAGCCAGGGGTTCTGGCTTTTTCCCGTGCACCATGACAAGCTTCTTCTTTTATTTTATTTCTAAAAAATTCGCATTTACAAAGAGCATAAATTAGGAAATGCTTTGAAAAGCAGATTGTATCTGAAATTTCTCAATTTCTTAGCAAATCAATTGGCCTTACTGTCAGGAGACTCTGTAGGCAGTACTGCTCAGGGTGGGGGTTAGGGGGACCTCTGTTGGATGCTGGCCCTACTCCTCAGACATCACAACCCTGGTCAGCCACGTGCTGGACCAGAAGGGGCTGCTGTGGGCTCGTGCACATGAAAAGCTTTGGTTTCTTTATTCTTATTTCAAATGAACCTTTAATTTTACAAAATGCTTTAGAATATTGACTTTAAAAATCCTCAGCTCCTAGGCTCTAGGGAGCTGTGTTGATACCTGGAACAGAATAGCCTACCTCTGTGGTTGCTAAACTCTGACCTTTGGAGGGGTGTCAGTCTAAGATGGATCTTCCATTGATGCAGATTAAATGAGAAAAATAAGGACAAATAGGAGAAAAATAAAGTTTAAAAAATGAGAAAAATAAAAATGAGAATAAATAAGGAATTTTCTTAATAAAGCTTCTTTCATTCCATTTAAAGCCTTGCCCTTTATTCCAAGACTACATTTTTTTTTCTATATTTTGATGGTAAAATGATTGTGAGGATAGATTTTTCTTTTAAATTCTTAATCGGTAAAATAAAAAGTTAGAAACCCTATATCCTTTCCTAAATATATATATATTTAGGAAACTACTCGTTTAGCAGGTATTTTTCCAGGCGTAGTAATCTCTGTCATGGGGGGAGGGGATGTCTGTTTGATATGTTATCAGTCTTGGGCAATCAGTCTGTATTTTATCTGAGCAAAGTAAAAATTTTATCTTCACCTTCATATCAATCAATTCATGTGTGAAAGAGCTTTGGTCTCCTTTGGCTATAGGGACTAAGATTCTTTCTCTCTCTCTCTCTCTCTCTCTCTCTCTCTGTGTTTTGGGGGACCAGAGTTGACCTTTTAAGAATAGGCCAGAAGAAGTGACTTAGGGCAGTTTAGGCTTTGACACACAGGAATAAATTAATTTACTTACTGTCAGCTACATTGATATTGGATCAATTTTATTTTTATACCTAATGCAATATTTTTAGTAAAATAATTGAATAGATTATTATGAGACAAGAAAGCAGGGTTTAGTGTCTTTATTACATTTTGTAAAATGTTGATAGTTAATACTCCATTAATAAATACCCTTCATTAATAAATTATATGGAGTTAAATTATATTTACTTTTACATTATTTAAAAAATTATTATCTATTTAAAAAATTAGGACTACTTGTAAAGAATTGGTAATGTCCCAGCAAGGAAGTCACTGATATGTTCTCTATTGATTGTTGCAAATCTGAATATATAATAGAGTTGGGGAGCTGGATTCCACAGTGACTCTGTGGATTCCACAGTGGCTGTTGTTCAGATAAAACATCAATAACATATATTTCTTTAAGGCTCACCATGGTCCTTCTTTTTGACATACAGGGACAATCGGGAGCATTTTGGTCTTTATTTATTGTGGCTGCATAATCTAATTATCTCTCATTAGTCCAGAGCTGATTATTTCATTTATCTTTGTAAATGTGACAACAAAAGGCTCACTTTAATTAAGCAGATCAGCAATTAGCTCTTGTTTTATAGGAGTTTTAAACATCCTTGTACTAATAGCAGGCAGCATGATTATAATCAGAAGCCCAGGGAAGAATAGTGGCAGAGGACAGTTTGATTTAGAGCCCCATTTAAGTGAAAGCTATGTAGGCAAAATAGCTCTCCAACAACAAAGGTCCAGAAAAGGCTGGCCAAACCAGAGGACAGACTTGAGGGGCCCAGGCCAAGACCTTCTCACCTCCATTTATGATACAGGCAGTGACTTAATTCCGTTTTACAAAAAATTTTATTCACTTGTAATAGTAATTGTTATTTATCAGTCACTTACTATGCCTCAGTCTTTGCATCTGTTACTTTCGTTATATTTATCCTTTTAAAACCTCACAGTAGCCCTTAAGGTGCGTATTATTAACCTATCACCATTTTACAAATGAGGCAACTGAGGCTTAGATTAAGTCACTTGTCCATGTTTACTCAGTTAAGGATTAGAACACTTATCTGATTTTGCTACTCTACAAGTTGGTTTCTTCTCCTCTGTCTCTCTCCTTGCTCCTTCTTCCCTTTTTCTCTCCCCCATTCTTTCCTTTTCCCTCTCTTCTCTCACTCATTTCCTTGTGATATGCCAGGCACTGTACACTGGGCTGGAGACAGTAGGTTGAGTAAGACTTGGCAGGACCTTTGAGAAGCTGACAGTGTAATGGAGACAGAGACATAAACTAACTATTGCAATGCCTGAGACAATGCTAGGACAGACCTAGACAGAAAGGGCTCAAACTATCATGACTGGAACTTCTGGGTTAACTTCTGGGTTAATAAATCAATATTTATTAGATTGAATTATTATGGCCCCTTTCATTATTAAGGTTAAAATTTCTCTTCTTTCCTAAGGAGGAGCTGCTTCTAGCTGCTCAGAACTCTTCTGATTACCCAGATTGATTACATGTTAATGTTTAATGTAAATAGAACTTACTTTAGGGCAGAAGTCTGGCATGGTCTGTCGTATGCTACCTTGCAGTCTCATTTAGCTTTTCGGGAATAGTTGGAGGAGGAATAAGGTAAATATGGATTTTTCAGAAGATGAGAGAAGAAAATGGGAAATGAATGGATGCATGGAAGAAAAACAGGGAGCTCTGTCTGCTTGGTAAGGACAAGGGAAAGA
>NW_006789004.1:996754-1003993 GCF_000442215.2 Lipotes vexillifer
GAAAGAGTGAAATAGGGTGACTGGAAGGTGGGTTCCTGCCTTCCTTGGGGATGGGCTGGTGACTAGCAGTACAGAGGAACAAACCAGTTAGGGCCAGGGCTGGGCCAGCTGGGTGGTCAGGCTGATGGCCTCTGGTCCCTTGCAAGATCCCTGCAAGGTCTGACTACATCTCTTTGGAGACCTGGACAGTGCTGCCACCTGTACCCCATACCTGTCACTGATAACCATGCTAAGATTATCAGAACTTCCTCAAATATTTTTAATTTGTAAGTTTTTGAGTATCATTTTTGTACTAGGCGCTATGCAGCACTTTATATGAGTGATCTAATTTTATCTTTTAATTATATTGTGAACTAGGTATTGTTCTCTTCATTCTTCAGATGAGGAAACTGAGGTACATATAGGCAAATTAACTTAACTGGATTCCTATAGTTGTGGAGCCTAGACTTGAATCTATGATCTAACCACTATGTAATAACTGCCACCCTTCTTTAGACTTTATGACCCACAAGGCACTGGGCCTTATAAATTTTGAAAAACTTTAATTTAGTTATTGTTTCTGAAAACCCTTCTTTATGTTCTTCATGAGCCACAGGTTGGGGACTCTTGCTGTTGGCAATGGGGAGCCATTGAAGGGTATAAACTGAGGTATGATATCATGAAAACAGTGTTTTAAGATGTGTGGAGGGTGATTTGAAAAGAAACAATACAGAAGTTAGGAATATTGGCTAGGAGGATATGTTGGTTAGGAGAGTATCTCTAGCACAAGGTAATGCAAGCCTGATGGCAAATGGAATGGGGGAAAAAAGGTCCAGGTGTGAGAAAAATTGTAAACAATGATTGATAGGCCCATAATCATAGGAGGAAAAGACAGGGGACAACTAAAAGCTTACTGTGTTTTTGAGTCTTCATGACTAACAGAAATACAGAAGTCATGTGCAGTTGAGTACATGAACTACAGAAAAAAATGTTGAACATAGTGATAGGTTTTTAGTGACCTAAGAATTATGGTTTCCAGAAGGATAGAGCCGATTTGGAGGAGATTAAGGGGAGACTGGATGGTGAGGAAGCTGATAGAGAGCGTGCAGGATGGTTTTCAGGCCAGGGAGACACATGTCTCTTTCAAGGTAGGGAGTGCTTGGGTCCCCCCTCAACCCATCCCTGCCCCAGGAAGGACCTCTGAGATAACAACCATCACCTCTCCCATCCTGCTCAAGGGGCTCAGATGCAATGTAAAAGTAGGAACCTGATTTGTTTTTACCATCTCTGCATTCCCAGCACCTAAAACTGTGCCTTGTGTAGAGTAGGTGCTCAGTAAATAATTATGGACTGACTGAATAATGACTGAGTGAAAAACTAAGGCCAGAACTGCTGACTCTATAATGACGTTCGGTGGCAGGAGCCAGAAGCAAGGGAGTCCAGATGATCACTTAGGGCAGCTGGGGATGGGAAAAACCAGGAGACTGAGGTTAAGGGTCACAATGAGAGGGGTTGAATTTTATCATTAAATCTTAAGGGTAAGAATTGCAAAGAGGAACCAGTAGGGATTAAAATTCTGTGCCATCACAACCTGGAAGAAATGGACAAATTCTTAGAAAAGCACAACATTGTGAGACAGAACTAGGAATAAATAGAAAACATAAACAGACCAATCACAAGCACTGAAATTGAGACTGTGATGAAAAATCTTCCAACAAACAAAAGCCCAGGACCAGATGGCTTCACAGGCGAATTCTATCAAACATTTAGAGAAGAGCTAACACCTGTATTTCTCAAACTCTTCCAAAATATAGCAGAGGGAGGAACACTCCCAAACACATTCTACAAGGCCACCATCACCCTGATACCAAAACCAGACAAAGATGTCACAAAAGAAGAAAACTACAGGCCAATATCACTGATGAACATAGATGCAAAAATCCTCAGCAAAATACTAGCAAACAGAATCCAACAGCACATTAAAAGGATCATACACCATGATCAAGTGGGATTTATCCCAGAAATGCAAGAACTCTTCAATATATGCAAATCAATCAATGTGATACACCACACTAACAAATTGAAGGAGAAAAACCATATGATCATATCAGTAGATGCAGAAAAAGTTTTCGACAAAATTCAGCACCCATTTATGATAAAAACCCTCCAGAAAGTAGGCATAGAGGGAACTTACCTCAACATAATAAAGGCCATATATGATAAACCCACAGCCAACATCGTTCTCAGTGGTGAAAAACTGAAACAATTTCCTCTAAGATCAGGAACACGACAAGGTTGTCCACTCTCACCACTATTATTCATCACAGTTTTGGAAGTTTTAGCCACAGCAATCAGAGAAGAAAAAGAAATAAAAGGAATCCAAATAGGAAAAGAAGAAGTAAAGCTGTCAATGTTGGCAGATGACATGATACTATACATAGAGAATCCTAAAGATGCTACCAGAAAACTACTAGAACTAATCAGTGAATCTGGTAAAGTAGCAGGATACAAAATTAATGCACAGAAATCTCTTGCATTCCTATACACTAATGATGAAAAATCTGTAAGAGAAATTAAGGAAACACTCTTATTTACCATTTCAACAAAAAGAATAAAATACCTAGGAATAAACCTACCTAAGTAGACAAAAGACCTGTATGCAGAAAACTATAAGACACTGATGAAAGAAATTAAAGATGATACAAACAGATGGAGAGATATACCATGTTCTTGGATTGGAAGAATCAACATTATGAAAATGACTATACTACCCAAAGCAATCTACAGATTCAACGCAATCCCTATCAAACTACCAATGGCATTTTTCACAGAACTAGAACAAAAAATTTCACAATTTGTTTGGAAACACAAAAGACCGCGAATAACCAAAGCAATCTTGAAAAAGAAAAACAGAGCTGGAGGAATCAGGCTCCCTGACTTCAGACTATACTACAAAGCTACAGTAATCAAGACAGTATGGTACTGGCACACAAACAGAAATATAGATCAATGGAACAGGATAGAAAGCCCAGAGATAAACCCATGCACCTATGGTCACCTTATCTTTGATAAAGGAGGCAAGAATATACAGTGGAGAAAAGACAGCCTCTTCAATAACTGGTGCTGGGAAAACTGGACAGCTACATGTAAAAGAATGAAATTAGAATACTTCCTAACACCATACACAAAAATAAACTCAAAATGGATTAAAGACCTAAATGTAACGCCAGACACTATAAAACTCTTAGAGGAAAACATAGGCAGAACACTCTGTGACATAAATCACAGCAAGATACTTTTTGACCCACCTCCTAGAGAAATGGAAATAAAAACAAAACTAAACAAATGAGACCTAATGAAACTTAAAAGTTTTGAAACTTAAAAACTTTCCTTTTGCACAACAAAGGAAACCATAAACAAGATGAAAAGTCAAACCTCAGAATGGGAGAAAATATTTGCAAATGAAGCAATTGACAAAGGATTAATCTCCAAAATTTACAAGCAGCTCATGCAGCTCAATACCACTAAAACAAACAACCCAATCCAAAAATGGGCAGAAGTCCTAAACAGACATTTCTCCAAAGAAGATATACAGATTGCCAACAAACACATGAAAGGATGCTCAACATCACTAACCATTAGAGAAATGCAAGTCAAAACTACAATGAGGTATCACCTCACACCAGTCAGAATGGCCATCCTCAAAAACTCTACAAACAATAAATGCTGGAGAGAAAAGGAGTGTGGAGAAAAGGGAACCCTCTTGCACTATTGGTGGGGTGTAAATTGATACAGCCACTATGGAGAACAGTATGGAGGTTCCTTAAAAGACTTAAATAGAACTACTGTATGACCCAGAAAGCCCACTTACTGGTCATATACCCTGAGAAAATCATAATTCAAAAAGAGTCATGTACCACAATGTTCATTGCAGCTCTGTTTACAATAGCCAGGACATGGAAGCAACCTAAGTGTCCATCGACAGATGACTGGATAAAGAAGATGTGGCACATATATACAATGGAATATTACTCAGCCATAAAAAGAAAGGAAATTGAGTTATTTGTAGTGAGGTGGATGGGCCTAGAGTCTGTCAGACAGAGAGAAGTAAGTCAGAAATAGAAAAAGAAATACCATGTTCTAAAGCATATATATGGAATTAAAAAAAAATGGTTCTGAAGAACCTAGGGGCAGGACAGGAATAAAGTTGCAGACGTAGAGAATGGACTTGAGGATGTGGGGAGGAGGAAGGGTAAGCTGGGATGAGAGTGGCATGGACATATATACACTACCAAATGTAAGATAGATAGCTAGTGGGAAGCAGCCACATAGCACAGGGAGATCAGCTGAGTGCTTTGTGACCATCCAGAGGGTTGGGATAGGGAGACGCAAGAGGGAGGAGATATGGGGATATATGTATATGTATAGCTGATTCACTTTGTTATACAGCAGAAACTAGCACACAATTGTAAAGCAGTTATACTCCAATAAAGATGTTAAAAAAAAAATTCTGTGCCATCAGTGGTATAGGAGTATTGTTAAGAAAAATGCTCCTATTATACCTGAGGCCATTTTTTTTGTTTTGATTTGTTTTTTGCAGTACGCGGGCCTCTCACTGTTGTGGCCTCTCCCGTTGCGGAGCACAGGCTCCGGACGCACAGGCTCAGCAGCCATTGCTCACGGGCCCAGCCGCTCTGCGGCACATGGGATCTTTCCAGACCAGGGCACGAACTCACATCCCCTGCATCGGCAGGTGGACTCTCAACCACTGTGCCACCAGGGAAGCCCTGAGTCCGTTTTTAATCGTACCAGGGATTTGGCATGTGGATGGGGTCAACCAGAAGCAGATCTTTCTGTCTGTAACTGAGAGGCCTTTACAGAGACAGACTTGAAAGTTACAGTAAAAAATAAGCAAGTGTAACTGCTACCCATTGCTCCCTAGGAACCATGGAGAACAGGTGGTGATGGAGGTGAGGATGGTGGTGCTGGGGTGGTGGATCTTGGCCAGACTTAAGGAGTAACAGATTTAGTATTTCTCACCACTCTGTGTAGGATTTGGAGTAGGCCCTGGTGGAACAAATCTGACATTCTTTGAGTGCCCAAGGCACCTGGCCTATTGTTTGTCTACCTAAGGAAGTCAGATGACCACAGCAAGAAAGTTTCATTCAAGGTGAATTTTGCTGTGGAGCCTCAAGCCTTGAGTGCCTCTTAACAACACAGTGGGTTTTGTTAATTTAAAGGCACCAGTTGGGGACATCAGAGAGAAAGGAGTTAGTGAAGTGGAAGAGAATTAAGATAACTGGCTGGAGGGGTCATAATTGATGTCACAAGTCCATGGAGTCATAGAAAGTTATATTTGGATGGGATCTCCTATCTTCTACTCAAACATTTGTAAAAAATTCAAGAAAAATAGTTCTGTGAGAGCTAGGAGTGAATGGATTCTTGGAACAGGCAGCAGCATTCATTCTGATCTAGAGAAGGAGTAGCTGTTTCTGAGAAAAAGTGGTGAGTGAGAAGATAGGGCTCTAGACAGAAGCTATTTTGAAGTTTAAAGGCAGATATTAGGGCTTTTATATGGAAAAGTAGACATTTTACCTCTTCCTCCTCAAATACTCTTTCTTTTCTCCCCTCTTCTGCACAAGGGCTTTGAGTGGCATGAGGGATACACAGACTTTCACTTGCTCCAATTCACCTGTAACACTATGCAACACATAAGAGGAGGCTTGCTGGCAACAGCTAAACCAAAGGTGCTTACCTTCTGAAACTGAAACTCTAAAGGAACGAAAATCCTAATTGTCAACACTTTTCAATTTCTTTGTTTTTTTAATTTCTTTTTTTTTTTATTGAAGTAAGAGTTGATTTACAACGTTGTGCCCATCTCTGCTGCACAGCAAAGTGACTCAGTTCTACACAGAAGCATTCTTTTTTTAAATATTCTTTTCCATTATGTTTTATCACAGGAGATTGAATACAGTTCTCTGTGCTCTACAGTAGGACCTTGTTGTTTATCCATTATACATATATTTGTTTACCTCTGCTAATCCCACACTCCCAGTCCTTCCCTCCCTCAAACACTTCTCAATTTCTTGAACAACAATTCTCTTAACCTGCTTTTCAAAAAAGGGAAAAGTATTAGCTTCCCACATAACAGTGTTTCTTCCTAAGTGCAACAATAAACAAAGGTTAAATATATATATTTATGATACACACACAACACATAAACACTATATATAGTCAAGGTGATTTTGCCACAACACAAAAAAGTAAATGGTAAAAAGTTAAACAAATATGTATAGTAATCCTGAGGTAGATTCAAAGTCTTTGCTTTATACCAAAGTGTAAAGACATAGATGGTATAAAGCAGTGATCCCCAACCTTTTTGGCACCAGGGACTGGTTTCGTGGAAGACAATTTTTCCACAGACTGGTGGCGGGGCCGGGGGCGTTGGTTCAGGTGGTAATGAGAGCAATGGGGAGCAGTGGGGAGCGGCAGATGAAGCTTCACTTGCTAGACCGCTGCTCACCTTCTGCTGTGTGGCCCGGTTCCTAACACGCCACAGACCGGTACCAGTCTGCAGCCCTGGGGTTGGGGAACTCTGGTACAAAGCACTGGTTGTTTGTCTCCACGAAAACTCGGGAAACTAGACTTTAAAGGCTGTATAAAATGGATGGAAGTAGATATGCACACAGGGACGAAGGTGTCCCAGACCAGAAGATCAAGCTGGCAGGGTTTGCCTGGAGCTTAACTGAGGAGATTAATGTGTGTAAAGGTTCCATGTGTCCATAGGGTGGGTGTGGGGTGCATCTTCAAGCTGGCAGTGTAAATGCCTACTCTGTGCCAGAAGGTAGACGTTTTAATTTAATTCTCCCAACCCTGGGAAGCCATTCAGAAATTTTAGATAAGGTTCAGAATGGTTAAGTAATTTGCCTGAGGTCCTATGGCTTCAAAACGGAGGAACAACATTTAGCACCTTGGGCTCCTGCTCCCAGAGTTCATGCTCTTTCCTCCCCACTGTGCTGCTGGATGCCTCTGACCAGGTGTGGGGTCTGATCCGCAGGCACCTAGGAACCGACACTTAAAAAATGCACACTAGGGGCTTCCCTGGTGGTGCAGTGGTTGAGAGTCCGCCTGCCGATGCAGGGGACACGGGTTCGTGCCCCTGCCCGGGAAGATCCCACGTGCCGCGGAGCGGCTGGGCCCGTGAGCCATGGCTGCTGAGCCTGCGCGTCCGGAGCCTGTGCTCCGCAATGGGAGAGGCCA
>NW_006789004.1:1004022-1009953 GCF_000442215.2 Lipotes vexillifer
AAAAAAAAAAAAAAAAAGCACGCTAGTGTATCCCACTTTGTTCATTTGGTTACTTCTCCTCTTCAGATTAGTTCTCTGGCTTAATTTATTTTGGCATTGGGGCTTTTTATACAACTATTCTCCCTACCTGGCTTAAGAAATTGTATTCCATTTGGTACTTTCTGACCTTATACTTGGGTGGTATAATAATAGAGTATTTTACACAGAAATGAATTGTGGTATCATAGGTGAATGTGTGGGAGCTCATAAATCAACAGTGATCCCTGGGGACCATGGAGGGCCTCTTGGCCCTGGCCAGTGCTCTTTAGGCTTCTTTATGCTAATAAAACAGAGATTTCTCTCTGAAGGGCTCCACCTTTGCAAATGACACTCAAGCTTGGAACAGTGTTGCTGTGATAGGCTGTTTACCTGCTGGTAGTTGCTAATTTAGCCAGTATAAAAGGGCTAATGGTCCATTTTCTCCATTTAGAGAATTAAGAGGTAGAATTTTGTCCAAGTAAACTGCATTTGCCTATGGAAGGCCCTGAAGAGAGCCATGGACAAGGAATGTTTCCCAAGAGTATCCTTGCTGAAAATACAGATGTGTGAAGACATGTAGGATTATTCATTTCCTGATCTCTATGAGTTACTGAGCTTCCGTGAAGGAACTTTGTTGTCTATTTATTTGGGCATCTTGGTAAGTGGGAAATGGGGCAATTTATCAAAATGGCCGAGAATAGATTATCATGATTCCTTGTTCTACTAATTATGACTTGGAACAGTGAATGCTACTGGAAGACTAGCATGATTATTTAAAACTTGCTTATTTTAGTCTGTATAGAGTTAATAAGAATATATTTTTACAGGGCTTCAGGGGGAAGGAAGGAAAAGAATGTATTTGTCTAAACTAAATGATCAGAAACAGGGATTTTTTTTAAAGTGATGACAGCATGTCAACATAATGAAGAATTGTGGAGATACTAAATTAACTAAGAAAATATTTAGAAATGAGGAAAATTTATGGTATGTACATACTGAAAAAAAGCAGAACACCAAATTGTATGTGTTTTCTGATGAGATATATGTAAAGTAAACGTGTATAGGACAAATTCTGGGGAGCAATATGGAAATCTGAAAATACTTGGGAGAATATGCATTAGTAAATCTAAGACAAGGTACAAACGGCACAAGATAAATTTTGGTCAGTGAGACTCAGTGTATGTGCTATTTTGATTTACTGTTAGTAAGAACAATCATATTTTTCCAATCAGACAATCTTGGTCTTAATTCATTCTAACAGTAGGATTCCTACAGGCCAGTATAATCACAGAATAGAATGTTCGGTGTTTTGAAAGCTCAGAGAGGGTTTTCCTTCTGCCTGGACTTTCTATAATGTTTTTATGGAAATAAAAGAATTCACACATGGGCCTGATATACACTGAGTTTTGTCAAGTGAAGATGGAGCAGAAGATATTTCAAATGCAGGAAGAGTACAGCTGAGGGCCTGGGGTAGGAAAGTGCCAAATATGAAAGTTCATGGAGATGATAAAGTGCTTGGTTTAGCAGAAGTCTGGGCATGAAAGGGATTGGGAAGAGGTTCATAAAGAGTTAACTGGGGGCAGATTATGGATGGCCTTAAATGTCTCACTAAGTACTATACAGTCCCCCTGCTTTGCAGGTTCCCTCTTTAGTAAAGATCTATACCATATCTCAAAATGCAAATTACTGAATATCCTCATCACTTAACAAGCCAGACTCTTCCAGTGCATAAACTCTGCCATGGCATTAAGCAAAGTACTCTGAAAAACTGCATTATCTCATTCTATTCACTTTTTGAGAACATTTGTTAACTGGAGCAGTGCATGCTATAGGGATGGTGCATAATCTAGTGGCTGGAATAGGTATTAGAACATTCATATTTTTAGCTTGAATAACTAATATTTTGGTTGTCACTTACTCTGATGTTGATCTTGCTTTCACAAGTTGAGGACAGTACTCTTTTATTCCACTGAGGTGACCTTCCCTCAACTTTGCAGGTTAACTGTGTCCTGGGAATGCCTCTTTCTCTCCATCAGTCCAAACATCTCTTATCCTTTGAAGTCAAGTTCAAATTCCACCACATTCTCAAATCTTCTTGCTCTAGCCCATCTGTCTATTGTCTTCTTTGCATATTTGCACATTGCTTTTTCTTTTCTTGTATGTACCACATAGTTCATAACTAAATTCTGTCTCACTTCGCACTCCACCATTTCATGAGGGTAGGGTTTTTTTTTGACTCAGGCAGACTAGAAGCATCTCGAGTGAAGGAATCATCTCATAGATGTCATGTATTTTGGGCACATGGCAGGGTATATAACTTATACATATTAAATATTGGTGAATTCAATGATTTCAAATAGTACATTGGTCTACAGACATTTTACTGGCCTTTGTAATTTTTAATTTTCTTGTTACGACTAGAGGTCATGGAATGGAATTGATTATACATAGAATTCATGGCATTTGACCCATGCAAGGCTCTCTTGTTTTTTATTTTATTTTATAATTTATTTCTCCTATTAATTATCCCAAATATTAAATCCCATACCATTCCACAACCACATAAACTATGTTTGTTTACATACAGTATTATATATAGTACTGTTTTGTGTATAAATTTTAAGAAGTACGTAAGATCCTCTGTGTTCTGCCTATTCATTTCTCTCCCTCCCACCCCCTGCTAATCCCAGCAATCATTTATCTTTTTATTGTCTCTGTAGTTTGCCTTTTCTAGAATGTCATATAGTTGAAATTATATAGTATGTAGCCTTTTTGGACTGGCTTCTTTCACTTAGAAATATGCATTTAAGTTTCTTCCATGTGTTTTCATGGCTTGATAGCCCATTTCTTTTTAGCACTGAGTAATATTCCATTGTCTGGATGTACCACAGTTCATTTATCCATTCACTTACTGTAGGACATCTTGGTTGCTTCCAGGTTTTGGCAGTTACAAATAGTGCTGCTATAAACATCTGTGTGAGGCTGTTTGTGTGAATATAAGCTTTCAGCTTCTTAGGGTAAATACCAAGAGACATGATTGCTGGATCATATGGTAAGAGAATATTTAGTTTTGTGAAAAGCTACCAAAATATCTTCTAAAGTGGTTGTGCCACTTTTGCATTGCCACCAGCAGTGAACAAGAGTTCTGTTGCTCTACATCCTTGTCAGCATTAGGTGTTGTCAGTGTTCTGGATTGTGGCCACTCTAATAGGTCTGTAGTATATCTAGTTATTTTAATTTGCATTTCCCTCATAACTTGTGATGTGAAGCATATTTTCATATGCTTAGTTGCCATTTGTATATCTTCTTAGGCAAAGTGTCTTTTAAGGTCTTTTGCTCATTTTTAAATTGGGTTGTTTTCTTATTGTTGGGTTTTAAGTGTTCTTTGGATATTTTGGGTAACAGTCTTTCATCAGATGCATTCTTTTGCAAATATTTTCCCCCAGTCTGTGGCTTGTCTTCTCATTCTCTTGATCCTGTCCTTCAAAGAGTGGATATTTTTAATTTTAATGAAGTTCACCTTATCAATTGTTATTTTTTTTTGTAATTTATTATTTATTTATTTATTTTCTTTTTAAAACATCTTTATTTATTTATTTTTAACATCTTTATTGGAGTATAATTGCTTTACAATGGTGTGTTAGTTTCTGCTTTATAACAAAGTGAATTAGTTATACATATACGTATGTCCCCCTATCTCTAACCTCTTGCATCTCCCTCCTTCCCACCCTCCTTATCCCACCCCTCTAGGTGGTCACAAAGCCCTGAGCTGATCTCCCTGTGCTATGCGGCTGCTTCCCACTAGCTATCTATTTTACTTTTGGTAGTGTATATCTGTCCATGCCACTCTCTCACTTTGTCCCAGCTTACCCTTCCCCGTCCCCATGTCCTCAAGTCCATTCTCTAGTAGGTCTGCATCTTTATTCCCATCTTGCCCCTAGGTTCTTCTGACCATTTTCTTTCTTTCTTTTTTTTTTTTTAGATTCCGTATATATGTGTTACTTCACTCTGTATGACAGTCTCTATGTCCACCCACCTCACTACAAATAACTCAGTTTCGTTCCTTTTTATGGCTGAGTAATATTCCATTGTATATATGTGCCACATCTTCTTTATCCATTCATCTGTTGATGGACACTTAGGTTGCTTCCATGTCCTGGCTATTGTAAATAGAGCTGCAAAGAACATTTTGGTACATGACTCTTTTTGAGTTATGGTTTTCTCAGCGTATATACCCAGTAGTGGGATCGCTGGGTCATATGGTAATTCTATATTTAGTTTTTTAAGGAACCTCCATATTGTTCTCCATAGTGGCTGGATCAATTTACATTCCCACCAACAGTGCAAGAGGGTTCCCTTTTCTCCACACCCTCTCCAGCATTTATTGTTTCTAGATTTTTTGATGATGGCCATTCTGACCGGTGTGAGATGATATCTCATTGTAGTTTTGATTTGCATTTCTCTAATGATTAATGATGTTGAGCATCCTTTCATGTGTTTGTTGGCAATCTGTATATCTTCTTTGGAGAAATGTCTGTTTAGGTCTTCTGCCCACTTTTGGATTGAGTTGTTTTTTTGATATTGAGCTTCATGAGTTGCTTATATGTTTTGGAGATAAATCCTTTGTCAGTTGCTTCGTTTGCAAATATTTTCTCCCCTTCTGAGGGTTGTCTTTTCGTCTTGTTTATGGTTTCCTTTGCTGTGCAAAAGTTTCTAAGTTTCATTAGGTCCCATTTGTTTATTTTTGTTTTTATTTCCATTTCTTTAGGAGGTGGGTCAGAAAGGATCTTGCTGTGATTTATTTCATAGAGTGTTCTGCCTATGTTTTCCTCTAAGAGTTTTATAGTGTCTGGCCTTACATTTAGGTCTTTAATCCATTTTGAGTTTATTTTTGTGTATACCTTATCAATTATTTATTTCATAGGTTGTGCCTATGAAACAGGTATTATTATGACCTAAACAGGGATTATTATACCCTAGTACTTCTGGGTTTTCTCCTATGTTATCCTGTAGAAATTTTATTGTTTTGTATTTTCCTTTTAAATCTGTGATCCATTTTGAGTTAATTTTGGTGAACAGTATAATATATGTCTAGATTTTTTTTTTGTTTTTTTGCTTGTGGACATCCAGTTGTTCCAGCACCATTTGAAGAGACTGTCTTTGCTCCATTATTGTCTTTGTGCCTTTGTCAAAGGTCATTTGACTGTATTTATGGGGGTCCATTTCTGTGTTCTCTATTCTGTTTCATTGATCTATTTGTTCTTTTGCCAGTACCACATAGTCAGTGATTACTATACTTTTATAGTAGATCTTGAAGTTGAATGATGTCAGTACTCCAACTTTGTTCTTCTTCAATATTGTGTTGTCTAACCTTGGTCTTTTGCCTTTTCATATAAACTTTAGAACCAGTTTTTAGCTATCCATAAAATAACTCCTGGGATTTTGATTAGGATTACAGTGAATCTATAGATTAGGTTTGGAAGAACTGATATCTTGACAATATTGAGTCTTCCTATTTATGAATTTGGAATATACTATCTCTCCATTTATTTAGTTATTCTTTGGTTTTGCCGATCAGAGTTTTGTAGTTTTTCTCATATAGGTCTTATACCTATTTTGTTAGATTTATACTATTTCAATTTTTGGATGCTAATGTAAATGATATTGTGTTTCTAATATCAAATTCCACTTGTTCATTGTTATTATATAGGAAAGTAAACAGTTTTTGCATATTAACCTTGCATTCTGCAACCTTGCTGTTAACTGCTTATTAGTTTCAGGATATTTTTGTTGATTCTTTTAAATTTTCTACGTAGTTTACGTCATCTATGAATGAAGACAGTTTTATGGTTTTTTCCCAATCTGTGTGTGTGTGTGTGTATATATATATATATATATATATATATATATATA
>NW_006789004.1:1009963-1027168 GCF_000442215.2 Lipotes vexillifer
ATATATATATATATATATATACATATATATATATATATATTTTTTTTTTTTTTTTTGGCGGTACGTGGGCCTCTCACTGTTGTGGCCTCTCCTGTTGCGGAGCACAGGCTCCGGACGTGCAGGCTTAACAGCCATGGCTCACAGGCCTAGCCACTTCGCGGCATGTGGGATCTTCCTGGACCAGGGCACGAACCCGTGTCCCCTGCATCGGCAGGTGGATTGTCAACCACTGCGCCACCAGGGAAGCCCTGTATATTTTTAATTCATTTTCTAGCCTTACTGCATTAGCAAGGACTTCCAGTATGATGTTGTAAAGGAGTTGTGAGAGGAGACATCCTTTCCTTGGACCTGATCTTAGTGCGAAAGCTTCAAGTTTCTTGCCATTTAGTATGTTAACTGTACGGTTTTGTAGATAGTTTTCATCAAATTGAAGTTCCTTTCTGTTCCTGGTTTACTGAGTTTTTATCATGAATGGGTACTAGAGTTTTCAATTGACTTTTCTGCCACATTAATTTTTGTACTAGGTCTTTCATGTGTATTTTATACTTAGAGAATGTCTCAATTCAGACCAGTCACATTTCAAGTGCTCCACAGTCACCTGTATCTAGTGGCTACTTTACTGGACAGTGAAGATATAGAACATAGGCTTCTTGTCTGTCCAGTTTAGTGCTACCTCCCTAAATCCAAGAGGAAGGCTCTTCTCCTAATAGGCACTCAACCAAAACTTTTACTGATTAAATGGATGTCTCTCTCCGAGTTGTGTCTGCACCAGTTTTATATTCCCAGCAGAGTGTATGAGGCTTTCCATTTCCTATTTTCTAATGTTTGTCAGCCTAATGGGTTTAAAATGACATTTTTCTTTTAATTTGCATTTCTCTGATTATTGGTGATGTAGAGCATCCTTCCATATAACAAACATTTACTGTACCCATTTTTCTATACAGTTCTCTCTTTTCTTTCAGGGGAGAGAGTCTTATTTGTTCTTGTTTGTTGTCTATTCCAAATTTTAGACACTGTAAGATTTTTCTGTCAGTCATCTGTTAAATATATCAAAGTATGAACAAAAATCTTCAGTTTCCATGTAGTTAGTCCAGCAATTTCTCCCTTCATGGCTCTGTTCTTGTTTTGTTGGGTATTCTCCTATATTTTCTTTTACTTTACTATTTTGTCTTTATCATTTAGGGTTTCACTCCATATGGAGTTTAGTTTTGTCTGTCCTCTAAAGCAGTGAACTAACTTTATATTTTTTTTAATAAAGTAAGCCAGTTATTCCAATTGTTTTTACTAAATAGTCCATCTGTTCCCCATTGTTTTTTGGTGCCCTTTCTAACAATTGCAAGTTTCCATATAGATATGGCTCTATTTCTGAGCTCTTCATTCTTTTAAGACAATTTTCTTTGTCTTCTTGAAGCAACACTATTCTGATATAATGCTAAAATTGTGCATTTGCTCTAATATCTGATTAGATCTGTTTCAGCCCCTTGCTCTCGTTTTTCAAAAATTTCTTGGTTATTTGTAGATATTTATTTTTCTATACAAATTTCAGATACAGCTTTTCATTTCTATACCTTCTCTTTTTATTCTTTTGGAATATTGATTGCAATTACATTAAAATTTTAAATAAATCTAAATATTATAATGTGAAATTATCTTATTCATTACTGTGGTATAGCTCTTCTTTTATTCAGATTTTCTTTTGTGCATTCTTAGGTTAATTCCTGATTCGTCACTGTAATGGTTATTTAGGTAGCTTATTTTCTTTTGCATTTTCTAATTAGTTATTGCTGATGTAGAGGGAAGTTTTTGATGTTTATATATTCATCTTGTATCCAGCGGTCTGGATGGACATTCTATTTTGGTAGTTTATTCTGTTGAGTTTTCGTAGTTTATTCTGTTGGGTTTCTATACAGATAATTATATCACCTGCAGATGAAAATTTTGTCTATTTCCTCCCAAGTCTTGCATCATTTCTTTCTTTCTCTTGCTATTGAATTGGCCAGGAACCAGCAGTACTTGGTTGAGCTGTAACTAATGGTGGGCATTGCTGTAAATTTTTGTTGTTGTTGTTCATTAATGTAGTAAATTGATAGATTTTTGATGTTGAACCTAGAAGGAATAAATTATATTTAATTATGATATGTTACAAATAATACACTGATGATTTAATCAACTAATTTTTCTTTAGGTTTTGGCGTCTATTTGTACAAGTGAAATTGGTGTATACTTTTTCCTTTTTTTTACAGCTCTTTCTTGGTTATAGCATAAAAGCATTATTCATAAAATGAGCTATATAACTTTCTCTTCCTATTTTCTATTAAAAAAAATTGTGTAAGGTAAAGATTATTTGCTTTGTTATAACACACTTGTAAAATCACCTGTCAGATCCTTTTTATAGGGGAGGGGTGGTGGTAGAGGGAAGATTCTGATGGCTAATTTCAAGTTCTTTATTGGCAATTCCATGTGTTTTATGTCCTCCTGTCCTAATGTTGATATTTTATAATTTTATAGAAATTTATCCATCTCCTCCAGGTTGTCAACTTTTCTAGAGTGCATTTGCTAATAACATTCTTTGTTTCTGTTTAAAATATCTGTTCTTTTCTACTTCTTTCTATCTTTCTCTTTTCTAGATCGATTTTGCCAGCATCTTATCCCTCTTATTAGTCTTTTCAGTGAACCATTTTTGGGGATTTGCTAATGACCTTTACAGTTTTATTGACATTGTTGTTCTTTATGTCACTGATTTTTAACCTTTTCTTTACTATTTCTATTTTTCTTGTTTTTCTGAGTTTATTCTGTTGCTTTTTTCTAGATTTTTATGTTAAATGATTCTTTTATTTTAATTCCTTCTAGCTTTTATGTAAATATAATTAAATCTCCCTTACAGTATTACTCTAACTGCAAGCCATACAGTTTTGCATTTAATGTTTTTAAGTACCTCATAATTTCCCTGGTAATTTCATCTTAATTCTAGGGATCATTTGACAATACGTATTTAGATTTCTAGACATAAAAAATTAATGTATTATTTTGTTATAAATGTTTTATTGCATTGTAGACAAAACCACATTGTATATGATGCCCATCTTCAGAATTTATTGAAGTTTTCTTTGTGACTTAATGCAGTAGGTCCCCAACATATGAAAAAGTTCTGTTCCAAGAGCGTGTTCATAAGTCCAATTTGTTCATAAGTCCAACAAAGGTAGCCTACGTACCCAACTAACACCATCAGCTATATAGTACTGTACCGTAATAGGTTTATAATACTTTACACACAAATAACACATAAAGAAACAAGCACAAAAAATAAAGAACACATTTTTAATCTTACAGTACAGTACCTTGAAAAGTACAGTAGTACAGTACAACACCTGCATACAGGGCTGGCATCGACTGAACAGGAAAGAAGAGTTACTGACTGGAAGAGGGAGAGGAGGTGGGAGGTGGTGGAGTTGAAGGATTGTCAGCAATAGGAGATGGAAGGCAAGCTGCAATTTCACTCACGCCTGACATTGATGGCACAGGTTCTGGTTCCTTGCTAGATTCAATTCTGTCTATCGTCTTGAAAAAACAATCTGGTGATGTCTGGGTAGTAGCTCTTTTTTTCTCGTTGTAGATGACATGGTAGCGCTGGATTGCATTCTGAACGGTTGCTGCAACCTTCATGTACCATTCTATATTGGGGTCCTGTGCCTCAAAAACTAACAGTGCCTCCTCAAATAAAGAAAATCCCCTTGCCATTTCCTGTGTTGTGAATCTCTTCAGTTCTTCAGTTACTTCCTCTTCCTCTTATCTCTCTTAGTCCTTTCTCTGGGCCTCCATTTCTATCATTATAGCTTGGTGCTTCTTAGCAGTTCCAGCTACATGACTGCTGCTTTTACACTTGCTTCTGGACATCCTGGGCTTGAAATAAAGATACTGTACTACTGTACTCTATACAGTACTGTACAGTAAAGTACACAAAAGCACAACTACTTGTAAAGGATGCACGCACGTGACAATGTATGCCAGACACGTGAACTAACTTACGTGACTGGACGTGCGAACGCATGTTAGCATCTTTGAAAGTTTGAAACTTGAAGGTTCATATGTAGGGGACTTACAGTACATGATCAATTTTTGTGAATTTTTATATATGCTCTTAGTGAAAGTTTATTCTATGCCCTTTGGCTATAAAGTTTATATATTTAGAACAAAATTATTTATCATTTTATTTAATCTTTGATCCATCAGTTCCTGAGAGGAGCAAGTTATCTTTTTCTCCCTGCAGTTCTATCAATTGTTTTATCTATATTTTAAGCTATACTGGACTTGCCTGGTGGCACAGTGATTACGAATCCACCTGCTAATGCAGGGAACACGGTTTCGAGCCCTAGTCCGAGAAGATTCCACGTGCCGTGGAGCAACGAAGCCCGTGAACCACAACTACTGAGCCTGCATGCCACAACTATTGAAGCCCACACGCCTAGAGCCCGTGCTCCATAACAAGACAAGCCACCTCAGAAGCCCGTGCACTGCAATGAAGAGTACTCCCACTCGCGGCAACCAGAGAAAGCCTGTGCACAGCAACGAAGACCCAACTCAGTCAAAAATAAATAAATAAATTTATGGTTTTAAAAAAGCTATATTATTGAGTATATATTTACTCATGATTGTTATACATTCTTGTTATATTATTCCTTTACCACTATATAATTAGCATCTTTGTTCCTGATGATGTTTGTTCATACTAACTCTATTTGTCTGAAATGAAAATTAGCTATTTTGGGGGCTTCCCTGGTGGCGCAGTGGTTGGGAGTCCGCCTGCCGATGCAGGGGACGCGGGTTCGTGCCCCGGTCCGGGAAGATTCCACATGCCGCAGAGCGGCTGGGCCCATGAGCCATGGCCGCTGAGCCTGCGCGTCCGGAGCCTGTGCTCCGCAACGGGAGAGGCCACAACAGTGAGAGGCCCGCGTACTGGAAAAAAAAAAAAAAAAAAAAAGTAGCTATTTTGGTCTTCTTTTGGTTTATATTTGTTTACTATATATATTTTGCTTTATTTCAACTTTCTTTGTCATATATGTTCTAAATTCCTTTTAAAGATAATATATATTCTTTAAATTTTGACTTTTGATTGGTGAGTCTAAATTATTTACATTTACAATAACCATTGTTTTTTTATTTTGGCAATGTGGTTTCATGTTTTCTATTTGCTATGCTTTCTTTTGTTTAATTTTGCTTTTATTTTTGAACTTCCCCTCACATACCCATTTTCTATCAACTAGTGTATTGGTTAAATTTTATTTTGCTGGTTTAAGTTTCGCTGCCAACTCATATGTTGCATGCTCTCTCCTAGAAAGTATACATTTATATCAAAAGTTAAATTTGTTCTTTATCTTTTCTTGCTTCGTGTTTCTTATAGTCTTCTTATTCTCTCTGAGATTATTAATAATGTATATTTTAACTTCATACTCTGTTCCATAAATTTTCCTTCTTCTGATACAAGTTAATCCATCCATTTGTTGCCTTTCTTTCATAGTTCTCATGCTTCTCAGATTCTTGTAATGATTCCATTGTTATCATTTTTATCATTTTGGGATGTCTGCTAATTTGATTGATAACGCCCTCCTGGAAGAAGCATGAAAACCTAGGCCTTAGCCTGGGCTCCTTTGGGAGAGCTAAGGGGGTCCTAGGTGTGCTTTAAGGAAGAGAATCTCAAGTATTCCAATTTGGGTTAAGCCACTTCTTGTTTTTTCCCCCAGGTATGGCTCGTCTCTACCAGTAGACCACTGTGAAGGGATGAGATAGAAAAATGGAGGAAGGAGGCCACCCTGATGTTCTGGCTGATTCATCTATTTCATCATCAAAGTCCTTGAGAGAGTGAGCAGTGAACACTACAGTCCAGTGAGTACATTTATGCTCATGCAGGTGTGGCTTTTGTTGTTTTGTTTTGAACAGAGTACTTTTTTGCCAGTCTCTGAGTCGCTGAGCATTTCTTTTTTTAAAAAAAGAAATTTATTTATTTATTTATTTATTTATGGCTGCATTGGGTCTTTGTTGTTGCACACGGGCTTTCTCTAGTTGCAGTGAGCAGTGGCTACTTTTCGTTGCGGTGCGCGGGCTTCTCATTGCTGTGGCTTCTCTTGTTGCAGAGCATGGGCTCTAGGCGCGCAGGCTTCAGTAGTTGTGGCATGCGGGTTCAGTAGTTGTGGCTTGCGGGCTCTAGAGCGCAGGCTCAGTAGTTGTGGCGCATGGGCTTAGTTGCTCTGCAGCATGTGGGATCTTGTAGGACCAGGCATCAACCTATGTCCCGTGCATTGTCAGGCAGATTCTTAACTGCTGTGCCATGAGGGATGTCCCTCTGAGCATTTCTTTTCATGCTCTGGACTTACCCAAAGCAAGATAATGGAATCGGAACACAGTACAGTAGAAAAATAATTGAACTAGGAGAGAAAAGCTGGCTTCTAGTTTTACATCTGCCATGGGCAAGCCATTTCATCTTTCTAGAGAAGCATTTCTATAGCAATTAGTCTTGGAAGATGCTAGGCAATTTTGTAGGAATATGTGATCCAATATTTTCTTTCCTTCTCTCTACCCCAAGATTTACAATGTACATCAGCACTAATGAGCCCTAGAAGGTAGAAACTTGTTTGTTCTAAGACTTCCCAAATTTATTTGGCCTCAGAATCCTGAGGACAGCACATTAGATCCTGGGCAGCTACTGTCTGAGAAAAACTTTATAAAGTGATATTCTACAAACTCAATTTTCTCATCTATGAAAATTGGACTATATGAACTATATATTGTGCCTGTTGGTTATTCTGTGTCATTTGCCCTATGTCCATTCAATGTTTTTCTTGCCACGTCCTTGCCCCTTCTGGTGTCCCAGTTCTTTAGGTTGTAACTGCAGATGGCTTAAGATTTTAGTCCCTCCCCCTGCCACACACCCCACTGCATTAATGGAATATTAATTGGGTGGAGTTCTGAGTATCAGAAAAATTTCAAGACCTGACTCAAAGGAGTGATTTACTAATGTTGGAATTTCAGGTACTGTGACAAGTGCTTTGACACAAGTTTTCTGGGTCCATGGAGCTTTCTCATTGTCCTTCTAAAGGTGTCATCTATTTAGCAATCTCTTTATAAGACTAACATTATTTTCCTCTAAGTGAAGGGGCAGGGAGTGAGCAGCCTCCAGTTACTGATCCTTTCTTTGAACCACTTAATGGATATAAAAGCTCAACGTTACAAGAGGAAGAGTTGTTATTCCCTCACATAGATAATGATTTCTTTATCCAAAATGTCCCCTTTGTATCTTCATGACAGTAAAGTAGGGAAAATGGATTTTTAAAAAAAGTAATTACACAATTGAACATGTGATAAATCCACTTAATAGGCAAGAATAATCTGCTTTGGCTGCCTTCACAGCCCAAATTCACAGGGTAATTCACAACTCATTCACTGGAATTCAGCTTTATCTCCTAACATGGGGCTTGAAATTGAGACAAACTTATAACAAGCTGCATGCCTTTTCTCTTAATGATAGTCACGAGGGCTTATCAAGTCCTGTGATTACCTAGTGTGCTATACAACCTGGTGCCACAACACAAAAGTGAGATCCAGCCTCCCTGGGTATGACATCTCCAGTCCTTGGCAAGTATGTTAGGACCTGGAATTCATTGCTCTTGAGCCCTGTCATGCCAGGTAGATGGAGAGGGGACTGGTAGAAGGACCCCTTGGATCTCATTCCTGAGTGAATTACTTAGCTCTTCCTCATCAGGCAGTCAAACTTCCATCTAAAACCAATGTCTCTTAAATATTGATTGTTTGTGTCCATCTGTTTTCCTTGGCAAAGGTAAGTTATCTTTATTGTGATGAAGAAAAATTTTGTTCCTTTTGGTGAATTATCAGGAAGCAGGTGACATAGGGAAAGTAGATAGTTGTTGGAGTCAGAAGGGGAACCACCTCTGAGACAGGAATATAATTTCTTGACCAAACTTATATTGTAGCTATTAGGAACACTAACTCACTGTTCTGTTAATATAACTTCATCTTCATACATTATACATGTTTACAATGACATAGTCATACTATGACATATTCTGTGAGAAATGCTAGAGCTAGTCTGGCCCTTCAGAGTTGTCTAGAATTGTCTGGGTCAGAATGGTCAGACCTTTATCCTCTGTGATCAGTCAGAGGAAGCACGGTCCTAGGAAGGGGTATGACCTTGAAGCAGGCAGTTCTCTGCCGCTGAGGCTGACTGCCATCAGCAGAAGGGGGATCTGGGTCATATATCACAGTGTCAACCACACCATTGTGTTTTTGTTGGGAGAATCTTCAAGCTACTAAACTCCTGGGAAACTCAGTGTGCTTGTAGTAAAATGGGGATAAAAATATCTACTATGCTAGAATGGTTGTAAAAATGTAATTAATTCTTGTTTGTTAATGAATTTAAAGTACAAATACTTAGCACAGAGTCTTTCACTTAGTAGGTACTCAAGAAATGATGATGGTGATGATGATGATGTTAAAATGTTATGCTTCTGAGTATTGGATAATAGAATGTTGCCCTTGGTTTCTCTTTTTGTCTCAGATTAATTGTTCTCTTGTCAATGTATCTATGTTTTTATATTAAGTTATCTCAAATCCTTGCTTTGGAAATGACAGGTATAAATCAGACAATGTAAAATATTTTTAATCATAGAGGTACAACAGAATAATACTTGATATACTGTATTAAGCTTATGTTTTCTATTCTCAACAATTCCTGTTATTCTGTAACCCTCCTTCCACCCAAGCAGCAGCCAGAGTATTCCTGAGCTTACTGCTTCAGGGAAGGGATGATGCCGTTGACTAAAAGCCAAATTCTTGTTTTTGATTTTCAAAAGCTGAGGTCCTGGCATAAATAATAGATTTAGACTAGGTGATCAGTCAGTGTGCTTTTGTCCAAACCTAGAGGAAATGAAGGGAGGAAGAGGAGAGTGGAGTTCAGGTCCTGGTGGGTCCTTGGGCAGGACTTGTATCCTGCCATTCCCCCCATGACTTGGCTGGGGGAGGGGCAGCTAGGTAAGAGAATCCAAGAGTGGGTTTGTACAGTACCTTCCTTCTTGGGCATATCTCAGGAGGCAGTGGGATTTGCAGACTTCCCTGTGTGGCCAGCATAGTATGGTAATGGCAAAATAGAAATGGCTGTGTGCAATGTCCAGGCAGATAGTCCCAGGACAACCTCAAGAGATTCTGTACTCTCCAGCGTGTCTGGGGAGAGCAGCAGAATGTTTTCCCACGTGGAACAGTTGCGACTTACAAAACTAGTGGTCCTGAATTGGCCTTGTAGTCAGGATTGAGATGAACACAGCAGCATCTGGATGGCCTATGTATGGACACTGGACAGAACCAGTAGTATACCAGTGGATGCCACTATGGGGAGATGATACCCGAGGATCAGGCAGGTGATTGTTCGCACTCACCCAATCAATGATCAAATGTATCCATGGGGAAAAAGAGACTGGATATCCTGATTTGACCATCTTACCCCAAGTGGACTGTAATGAACTCCACCACTAGCAGAATGGGGCTCCCATTAGAAGTTAAGTTTAGTTACAGAAAAATATCAAAAGTCGTATTTCCTGCCCACCAAAATTTACGGCTTTATATTTGTACACATGAATTATGTTAATCTGTGGAGCAATGGCCTGTTTTCAGTTCTTTTGTCTTTATTATTTGAGCATCATAACAACTGTCTAGAGGGCATGTACTATTATCTTTATTTTAGAAATTAAGGGTCTTAGTGATTTTCTCAATGTCACAGAAGACAGGAAAAATATAAACCTTATTAAATGTAAGATCTGGGATTAAAATTGTTTTTCTGCTTACAAGTACAGATATCTGTAAAATAGTATTTACTAACATTTAATAAATATCTATTATACATTAGATACTGCTTTTTGTGCTTTAAACAGGATTAATTTACTTAATCCTCATAACAATGCTGTGATACAAGGATTATATTGTCCCCATTATACAGGTGAGAAAATTGAGGCATAAAGAAGTCAAGTAACTTATTCAACATTACACAGACCATGAGAGTAAAATTAGTCTTTGAAACTCAAACAGTCTGACTCCAGTGCCAATGCTCCTAACAACTCTTCTACAGTAGCAGGCATTTCTACCTTTCCAACAGAACTTTGACTGTGTTCAGCTGTCCACCCTACTGAAGCTCCATGAGTGTGGAACCTGATTATTCTAGGTCAAACACAGCACTCCCATTCTCCTTCCTAGAGTGATTGGTTTTAGAACCCCATACATGCATGGTATTCCCCTGGTAACTCTTATTGGCCTGAAAGTTGGCACCTGATATAAGGTAGCCCAAGGAAAATAATGAAAAACACTTACATTCCAGGGGTGGGGGAGAGGTTGTTTCCTCTCCTTTGGATGTACACAATGAAGCAAGCTGCTGCTGGCAGCCATCTTGGAGCCATCGGTGGACAAGCCTCCATAGGCAAAAAGCCAGAGGCTATATAGAATTGCCTCTGGGAAGCAGAATTGGAGCCCACCTCTCACATTACCTTCTTGCTATAAGGGATAATACAGTTTCTCATTATAATACATCTTCTTATTATTTACAACAGTTGGAGCAAGATTTTCTGCTACTTGTAGTTATAATGACTCTGTTACAGCTCTACTACTTTATCACATGGCTTAAGGAGGTACCTGTTGTGGCAACAAGATTCACAATTTTATCCTGTAGATGGGGTAATTTAATTGCTGTTATTGGCTTTGGAAGATACCAGTATTCTGTTATTAAGTCTATGAAAGGGAGAATTCTTGTGGCAAAAATTATTCTACCACCAAGATGTAAGAAAACAAATAGACTCTTTTATGTTTCTAAGTCCGTGTCTCTATACTCAGAGTTGCTCTTGTCCCTATGACTCATCATTGTAACAGCCCTAAATTTTCTGCTATGTTGGTTACATAGGCTTTTCCAGAGCATGACCCCTGGCACATGTTAGAGGAATGTGAGGAAATGCTTCTTTTGTCTGTGTCTCAGTTTGTGTAGTGGGCATCTGTTGAATTGCCCACTGCCCAGTACCCCTTTCTCTAGGAACTGTTCTTCTCACCTTGTTGACATATTTGCAGCAGGTGGTATCCTGTCCTCACAGTATGACTCCTCCACCAGTCCTCAGTTGGTCTGCTCAGTTAGTCTCTTCTTTAGGAATTTTGGTACTCATATTGAGGAAGAGGGAGAGGGAGACAAAGAGGGATGGAGGGATGGAGGAGAGACAAGGGGGAAGAGAGAGAGAGAGATTGAGAGAGAGGAGAAAAGAAACCAGACTTTCAGGGAGGAACACAAACAAGAAATGTAATATACTGATGCTTCCTTTAATTTTTTTCATTTTAAAGTATTTTTAGATTTATACACGAGTTTCAAAGATGGTATATAGTGTTCACATATACCCTTCACCCAGCTTCCTCTAATATTAACATCTTATATAACTATGGTATATTTGTCTAAAACTAAGAAATTACAGTATTAACTAAACTGCAGACTTTATCCAGATTTTGCTTATCCGATAATGTTCTTTGCTGTTCCAGGATCCAATGTAGGATACTACATTGCATTTTGTCATTTCTCCTCAGTCACCTCTAATCTGTGACAGATTTTTGGTTTTCTCTTTTCTTTTGAGATTTTGATACCTGTAAGAGTATTGGCCAGATATTTTGTAGACTGCCTTATGATTTGGGTTTGTCTGAGTTTTTTTCTCCTGATTTGACTAGGGTATGGTTTTAAGGAGGAATTCCACAGAGATGAAGTGCCCATCTCATTACATCATGTCAGAGGTATTAATGTGACTCTTCAGTGGTAAGGATGGGCTTTTTATATGCATGCACCCATCTGAAACTTGCCCTAATCTGTGAAATATCAATCTGGGATATTTATGCCTACTTTGCAAATGAAGAAACTGAGGCACAAATAAGCCAAATGACCCATCTAAGTTCTCAGAATTAGTATCTGGTAGAGCAGAGAATGGAATCTAGGTCATCTGGTGATAATCCTGTGTTTTTCTCAAAGCATCATCCTGCCTCCAGATCTTATGTACATTATTCTGTATAGCTGTATCTGAGCCAATTACTGTCTACAAGACATAAACTTTCAGACCACATTACCATCACTCCCAAAAGTGATGGGATCAAAGCCCAAGGTCTAAGGTGGTACAGAGAAAAGGAACCTTAGATTTTATCTTTATGAAATAATACCAGACATTTGCCCTAATATGTACATATTATTTCCTAAAATGCATCATGAGTATAGCCCTAGCATGAAAGGATTCCTTGAGGATCACAAGGCACATTGACATATTAGTCTCTGAGAAAATCTGCAGCTACTCAGCTCATTTCATTATGTGTAACCCAGTTCTTCCCAAACTTCTTTTGAATAAAACCCTGTGACTATGTCCATACCATAGGAAGTGCTGGTATAGAATAGAAATAGAAATTGTATATAAAACATCACCCAAGTTGAATTTCCCTTCCAAGCAATGTGAATTTATAACATCCTAAAAATTGTTTAGCCTAGATCATTGAAACCACCCCCTGCCACTTTGGCAAGAGACAGGGAGTGGTGAATGATCTATTTGGGTAAATCTACTGCCCAAGTTCACTGGATAGGAGCCAGCTCTAGACTTGACTTTGGTCTAGGTAGACCTGTCTCTAACATAATAACTCCTGAATTGTAGAGTGATTTAGAGGTAGATTAGGTTTCTTTTATCCCATGACTTGTTGTTTCACCCTTGACCCAGTAAAATTGCCCTTTTTTAGGAGGAATTGATAATGAAATCAGTGGCATCACTCAGTTGCATATCCTTCAAAAGGCCAAGGAAAAAAATAAATAGGAGAGCTTTTATGAGAGAAATTCCAGTGTAATATTTTTTAGCTGTAGCAAGCCAAGGAATTGGACCATTTTGTAAAAATCACCATAAAAAACAGGGACTCAAAAGAGCCTGCGAAACTTTTCTTACTCCAAATTTCAACAACAATACTACAAATAGCTTAGAGAATTCCATTTTGAGATGTAATGGATCTTTTATAAGATTATGTCAAAGAACTAGAGAATGACTCCTGGAAAAATGCCTACCAGTTCCTAGACCTTCTCTCAGCCATCACAGTTGCTCTGCATGGTTGTTCAGGGGCCAGTGCAAATGAATATGGGGTTCTTGTGCGTGTGTAACATTCCTTTGAAAAGCATTCAAAAATTTTTTCTCAGAAACTTTAAAAAAAGATTCTTAATCAATGGCTTTCAACCAGAAAGGATTTTGCTCACTAGGGGACATTTGGTAATATCTGGAAACATTTTTGATTTTCACGACTTGATGGGGAGGGAGTGTTCCTGATCTAATGGGCAGAGACCAGAGATTCTGTTAAACATCCTTCAGCACACAGGACAGCCCACAACAAAGAATTATCCAGCCCCAAATACCAATAGTTGAGAAACCCTGCTTTAAATCATATCTTGCTTAAATTGGTATCTCTTAAAACATGTACTAGGTCTGAGAACTTATTTGCTAATTAAAACAACTGTCTTTTGATTTAAAATGTATGAGAATAAGGGACTTGGAATTTTGTATCAAGCAGTTCTGGAAATGTAACCATGTGAAAATAAGCATAAATATCACACAACTGCACCCTATTAGTTCTTCAGACATGGAAATTATACTCTCAGAAGCATATAAATTAAACGTCTAGTGTTATCTGGTGTAGTTTGTGATGTGCTCATTATGCTCATCACTACTACTGACTAAATGAAACTAAGTGATGTTCTCAATGCATGGAAATGAATAATTTTAGTCTTTGTTTCCCCCATAAAAGTAATGTCTAGTAGCAGTTCCAAGGAAACCACATACAAGCAGGTGAACATGTGCTTGCACACGTGCACATATACAATCATCCATAATGACAGTGCAGTTCATGCTGTGCCTAAATTATTTGCAAAGTATGGAAGCAATTACAGAACAAATTCCGGTTCTCAATCTGCTTCTGTAAAAGAGGTCTGGCTCAGAGGCGCTCTGGAGTTATTTACGGCAGGAGCAAACAGAATGGCTTAGCTATACAGATAAACTTCTCATTCTTTTATGTGAGGCAGCAAAATAAACACCTTAACAATTCATGGTTCCCAGAGTGCAGTAGTTAATTGGTCCAATATCATTCTAATTCTCCTCGTAGCTCATTGAATTGGAGCCTGTGAGCAGACAAAATATGTCTTTAGCTACTATGTACTTATTCCAGTGGCCCTATGGTTGATGGATGACTTTCTGATTTTTTGAAACAATGCCAGCCCAGGGCCTCATGGCGGCTGCACAGTGCCCGAGATCTCTTGTTGTGCTTTGGGGCGCAGGGAGAGAGGGAGGGGGCTCTGTAGTACGAGGTCTGGCTCAGTCATTTTCAAAATCAATACTTGCTCTCCAAGCCTTGGATAATTTAGAGAACATAATTCAGAATTCTCCCTTTCAGCATGTATCCTCCATCAAAGGGGTGTTTTCATCCAGAGTCAGCACAATGCTTCTGTGACCCAGGAATGCACAGATAAGGTTAAAAAGGAAGAAAGAAAGTGCATTTATTCTCTCCTCTCTCTTTCCAAGCATGTTTTGGACCCAGCATACGTGTGTTTGTATGCCTCATTGTGAATATTTCTATTTAGAACAGAGAACCTAAATTATGGTGTCTCATGGTATTACTTCATATTTAAGGCTTTTGGGGGGTGTTTTCCATTATAAACCCTTAGCCTAAGGGATGTCAGCCTCAGATAATTTATTCCCAGAAGGTCAGATATAGGATACAAAAATTTCAGCCCAAAGGCTGTTAAACTCTGCTTTTCACCTCATTTTAGAAAGTGCCATCAAAGTAGTGTTTTGTTGCAGTGATAAAATTGTGTGTTCCTGTGCACAGAAACAATGATTTCATTTGCTTAAAAACCAGCATGACACCAATTATTTAATCCTTCAGACTCTATTCACTAGGTTGCTCTAAAAAAGGAGCCTCAGTGGAAAACATCTTGGTCATTTAAGTACAAAGAGCTTGAGATTTTATAGCAATTTTCCAATACTAATTACATTTCACACTATCTATCGTATGCATGGCTTGCAAAACCCTATTGATTTTAATGGATACTAGTGCATTGGGAACAGGTTATTTTATGACATGTTATGTTATAGAACCTTTGTGAAGTACCTGGATCTTAAAATGTGGGCATAGATATACTCTCAATTATCCACAAGTGGATTATCCACTTGGTCTATTACCCACAACATATTTAAAATTAAAGCTGCTGTCATTAGGTGACTCAGTAGCCCAAGGCCAATTTCTATCATCAATTTTCTGTGCTTCTGGAATGCAAACTCATTTCAAAAGCCTTTGCTAACATGATTAGTAGGGATGTACTTTTGAAATTGTTGCCAAAAATGTAAAAATAAAAGACTCGTGGATTATGTCTTATTTTGGATTATCTTTGTCACAAATGCCTTCCTTTAGCAGGAAAAATCAAGAGACCAATTACAAACATAGGCTCATAGACATGTTGTAAATGTAAAGTATCCTGAGAAATAAGCATAGTCTTGTACTGTCTGTAAATGATTGTTTAAAATAGTTCAGGCTGAAATGCCACCTGCTTTGTGGAGCCTTCCTGCATTTTGCCCTTCAGAATTGTTCACCTCTCCCTCTGGGGCAGCCTTGAGTAGACAAACGAGAGCATAGGCTTTGAAATTAGAAAGAGCCTGAATTCTGATTCCATAACTTATTAGCTGAGTGATCTGGAAAGGGTACTTAACCTTACTGAATCTCTCTTTCCTTATATTTAAAAATGGCCTTAATGATATCTACCAAAATAATACAATATATGTTAATTCCATAGCATGTTGTTTGGCAAATAGCATGAACTCAATACGTGCTTGTTTCTTTCCTGTTCCATATCTATTTTTCATTAGATTCTGAGTTCCTTGGAAGCAGTGGTCATATTTAATTCATGTTTGAACCCCACAGTGTTTAGTAAATTATCTTACATGTAGGATTTAATAATATTTGCTCAATTAAAGTGTGAATTAAAATTGTCTTTTGGTTTTATATATGAAATAAATTACATTTTCAAATTTCTACAAATCTATTAAAATTATTTTGCTATTAATTTCATAGAAAGAATGAATGCTAGATCAGTGTTTTCATATATAAATATCAGCAATCAGGCATAAGGTTTCTCTTAAGTAAAAAATTTATCCTAAGAATATCATTAACATATGTACATGACTGTATTATATATGTGTATATAATATACACATATATGCATAATGTGTGTATTATATATGCATGAAGACCAAATACCAGCTAACATTAACAACAGGAAAGACTCCTTAGCAAATTCACAAATAGTTTTATTACTTTTAGAGCTATTCTCAAGGCTACATGTTGAAACAAGAGTTTTTCCATAATTAAAATAGCATATATTTTAAATTTATTATGTTTTTCATTTTTCAGTTGGGAGCACAATACAACAAAGCTTCCATAGACTTATAATCTTAGTGAAAGCAAATGTCCTTAGTGTAATAAACAATTAATTAATCCTGAAAAATCAGAGATTGTTTTCACTGTGTTACTTAGCCATGAACTTCAGCTTTCTCTTTTCATATGTGTCCAACTGAAGTAAGCACCGCAGTCATTCCTTAGATGTTTATTTTGCACCTTCTCTGTCCATGGTACTGAGTGGTTCCTGTGCCATGGATCAAATATTACAGTGAAGTCAAGCTGGGATAATTATGCTTACATCACTGAGTGCTGGGCTTGGGTGACTGGAAATGTAAGAGCAACATCATTCTTTTCAATGTATTTATTTGTTTACTTTTGAACTACATGCTCATTTTATTTAAAAACTATAATTATAGAACTAATATAAACTTATAAATATTGTAGAAATATATAATCTAGAAAGTTTGTCATTTATTTCAGCAACCATACTTTTATTTAGGGTTCATTGATGCTAAAAGCAAAATGGACTGAGAGAACTCTTGGATATAGGTTATGCTTCAAATTTGTAACTATATTGTGCAAATATTTGTATGTGAATCTTTGTAAAGAAGCATTCATGTTTGCATCTCTTTCCAACATCTGTGCATTTACATCAGCAACAAAACACCAGAGGCATTTGGGCTTTCCCTACTAACTGTTTCTTAGTTACCTTGACATCTTGGGTAG
>NW_006789004.1:1027178-1044527 GCF_000442215.2 Lipotes vexillifer
TACCTTGACATTTTGGGTAGTTAGATTGAAGAAGATGTTCCACTTTATTTCAGTAATGAGAGATATTACCTGAAAATTGTTACATTCGTTCTCACCAACACAGTTCTAATGAAGAGGACAAATAACTGGGACTCTCTTCATTGTCTGCATGCAACAGCTTAAATACATAAGTGCATAGCAACAATATGTGAATAACATATCAAAATAAATATATTCAAGTGCAGTTGATTGAGTGGGTTGTGTGGGGTCAGTGTCATGAATGGGGGTTAATTTCTGTTCAGTCAGGTGAGGTACAAATGGATCAACTTTGCTGGAAAATGGTTCTAATTGTGGCTGAATGGTCTAGTTTCCTGTGGGATACAAGCAGCCTATTATTTCATGTTTTTTTTTTTTCTTTTTGCGGTATGCGGGCCTCTCACTGTTGTGGCCTCTCCCGTTGCGGAGCACAGGCTCCAGACGCGCAGGCTCAGTGGCCATGGATCACCGGCCTAGCCGCTCTGCAGCATGTGGGATCCTCCCGGACCGGGGCACGAACCTGTGTCCCCTGCATCGGCAGGCGGACTCTCAACCACTGCGCCACCAGGGAAGCCCTATTTCATGTTTTAAAAGGCTTGTGCAGGTTGGACCATTTGGATGGGAATCATTACAACAGAGGATGGGGGAAATCATCAAAGACCACACCAAGTGTACCACTGAGGCCAGGTCCATGTGCCCATAATTTCTCCGGTAATCCAGGAGACACAGTCTGTTTTTGTCTGGCATCACCAGGAGCTAGATGGTCCAGTTCAATACTGTAGGCTTCACTTCATTACTGGTAAGATGATTCAAGGTGGGAACAAGAGCTAGCAGCCCTTTGGCTATCTGACTCTTTGTAAGCCATGATTGAAGTGAATCAGTCAGGAGGAAACCAAGTCATTCCTCAGTGAATCTGGGCCAACCAGAATAGCTGTCTGGAAAAGGCAAGCTGCTACATGTGTCTTTGTAAGTGATCTAGATTCCCCTGCTTAAATTAGTCAGAAATGTGCAGGATCCTCTGGCTGTGTGGTAGGATTTATAAAGGAATGAGGCAGATTTACCACCGTAGGTTGTGAAAATAACTTCTTGCTCACCTATTTGCAAATTTGCTTATAATGAGTTATTTTAGTTTTAGGGGCATTTGTATAAAATTATGTTACGTACAAAATAGGATTCTTTTTTCAGACACCTAAGAAAGAGCCCCAAATCACAGGTATTGAATTACTGGGATTTCACTAGGCTTATGCCTGAATCATTTGAGTCCAAAGATAGGTTTACAGTGGTCAAGTTTTCTATGAACGAAATATATAAGCCATGATAGTTTTTCAAATATAGTTAAGTTTTGCAAAAGCCAAATAAAATTTAGTAACACCCTAACTGGTACAGTTTTTTCATACCCTGATTTCGCTAGGTAATGGCCTATTTCTCCACTGTATGTGGCTTGGGATCTCACTTACATTTTCAGTACAGTAAAATTTACCAAACCTATCGGACTTCAATAAGAGTTGATTCTAAGTTCTAGGTCCCCTGGCTGGAATGGTCTTTTTTGTCCCGTGAAGTAGCATGGAGCTGCACAGCAAAGTAACCTCTCACAAATTGATCCTCCAGTTTTTCTCCAGACGTGTGTACTGGAATGAGTTTTGATGCAGTTGGACTTTCTGTCCAAACAGTGAGTATTACCTTTGAGCTGCAGACCTATAGAAAGATGACCTAGGGAAAATGAGTTAATGTTCCTGATCCAGTCTTCAGTATCTATCACACACATACCTTATGGCTATTAGTAACTGCAAAAGAGAAATCCTAGCCATTTGGCTCCAAACTTATCTGAACATGAATCCAGTGTAGGGACTACATCTGAGGGCAGTGACAGGAAGGAAGGCCACAGACCATTTATTCCTAACAATTCTGCTCTGCAGATTCTTAGAGGCACCTTTTTGGTGAAGTCACTCACTACTGAAGATTTATTATCAAAAATTTTTAAAAAGAAAGAATAAAAAAGCAGCCTGTTAAGCGTTTGCTTGTGTTCTGAGATTATTTATGAGATAGAGAGGCAAGACATGAAAAACCTGATCTGTGTCTATGGAAGAAGTAATCAATTTTGTGAGAAACTCTATGAAGAGTTAGGAAGTAAATAAGTGCTAAGTTAAAAAGAGATAATTTATTAAATTTTGTTGAATTGTCTAAAACATCGCTTAGATAGGATTGCATAGGACAAATTGAGTTAAGCTGGCTTTTAAAAAAATCTAGAGATATTAATTTTTTATGTCTATTGTAATTTGATAGTATTTAAATTTCTACCTTTATCAAAATTCATCTACAATGATCGTATAAGTGTATAACAAAATTATTTTAAGGAACTGGACACATTCATTTTTTTTCTCTTGGAGATTACTTTGTATTTTATACATCTCCATTATTTTTCCTTAAATGAATCTGCAATTATATTCAAGTAGGAAACTGCTTCTAAGCCTCTCCATTTTGTGCTATAAGAAAAACTGAAATACATTCTGGTGTCCACCCCACCTGCCCCACAGCCCAAGTCACTTCGTGGGCCTCATATCTCTTAAACCACCTGCTAATCATAACAATTGCTAATTTGAGCCCTTTTTAGTCACTTCTCGTGACTGACAATGCCATCGAGTTTGCAATGGCCATGTGGTCAGTCCCTCAACCATCCTAGCAGGCTGCTGCTGCTGCGCCTTAAGCTGGGGTCCCCATTGTTCTCCCAGCCTCTGCTGACCAGAAGCAATTCCTTCTTCCCTAATCTCGGGGGATCTGCTTCTTTCACAATGCGGGTAGGGCCGTTTGCTTTGTGTGCAAGATAATCTTCCTTAGAATTGTTCACATATGCAAACATACACATAACAAAACCTGACTCTGGATGTAGAAGAATATATGTATTTGTATATGGGTACACACATATACACACATACATTTTAATATTAGCTACAATAATCATTTATCAATCCTGTCTATTTTTAAGTCACTCAGTAATATCTATTAATTTCAATTATTTGGGTTTCTCCTTGCCTTGATTTTAAATTGATTTTTTTTTCTTCTTACACATGGCAATGGAGATTTTAAACATTACTAAGTTCTCCTTCATTTTAAGTTTCTTGAAGCCCCTGTATACCCTGCCTATGCCTCAGGAACATATTTTGGGAATGAATTGGAGATGGAGGTAGATGCATGTCCCTGGCTGGGATGAATGATTAGGAATTGAGGAATTGATCATTTAAACTTAGCAGGCCTGATTTCTACTAGGGAGCATCCCTTGGTTGAATAGCAGATAAAATTTACTGGATTTCCATGTCTGAAACCTTGCAATAGCACTGTGTACTCCACTTTGATGGATTTAAAGCTGGTCATTATGTTACAGGGCAAGTTGTAGCAGGAATAAAAGCAGGTCATTTAAACTAGCCATTTTAATCAGGAGACGACGTTATTCTGTTATCATTAAAGCTTGCCATATGCCATAGAAAGGGATAGAAACATGCTCTTGATTTTTAGGGCAGATTAAAACACCCTGATTTTGTAAGGAGACAGAAAGTAAGTAATCCAATAATATATATATTTGAAATATTTCTCTGCCTCAGTAAGCAAGGAGGGCTTTGTACACCCCCTTTGGGATTGTGTCCCTCCTTTCCTCTAAAACGCTGAAGTAAATTAAAAAGCGAAAAACCCCTGCTGTGTCATTTTGGTTGTTCTGCTGGGCGCAGTAATGCTCCCAGGCTGCCGAGCACATCGAGAGCGCCCCCTAGGCGTTGACACGTGACACGGCAGGACGAAGCGGCGGCTGATGGATAACTGGCTGCGTGTGTCCGTGTCCAAATGCACAAGCAACGCCGGGTCAGCAGCTCATAAAGTGACTGCTCTCTGTGTCCACTGTCTGAGGGTGGGCTCGCAAGTGTCTCCACTTTCTACAGCAGTTTCAGATCAAGGCAGCTCAGGGTGCCTTTCTTTGTGTCCTTAGCACAAAATTGCTGTGGAGAATGATGTTGAAATTAAAATGAAACATGTTGGCTTCCAGTGGTCCAGGTTGGCCGTACTAAGGCTTTAGGCACATGTTCTTGGTTCATCTTGTGTCTCCTTGTGCTCTGTAATTTTACTGGCCCTGGCGTCATCTGGATGGGAGGGCCCCACTCTGGACATGTTCCTGCTGGGCAAGGTTGTCTGCCCTGCAAAAAGCATGAATGCCTCTTTAAACTTGTGGTCTAAGACCCGAGAAAGCTACCTACGAGTAAGGAGAAGGTCGCTGGACTCAGAAACCAAAGATTCCAGTGTTACTTCTGGCTCTGTTGTTTGTGAGCTGTGTGACTCTGGGCAAATCACTTCACCTCTCTGAGCTGCAGGCTTGTTCCTCTGTAAAAGAAAGGGGTTTGATCAGACATTCTCTATGTTTAAGTCCAGTTATAAAGTCTGTTTTTGACCTCAATACTGAAAATTTTTGTTTTAAACTTTGCCAAACAAGTCAATATAACACTTTACAGAATTCTTGAAAGATACAAATTGGTCAAAAGAACAGAGTGTATTTGTTTTGGGGGGTCAGATCTACTGCCTGCAATGAACAAAATGTCAATTAGATCAACTACGTGGCATCTTCATAACCAACCTGAATTGCCATTTGATGTTGGTCACTCCTCAAAGGTGGACCAGTTGTACAAATTGAGCAACTTGCCGCCATTCTGGCTGTAACTTTCTGCCCATATTTATCAGCTGCTGCATTAATCCAAATGGTGGTGCTTTCATGCCTTCTTTCATCCCTATTGGCCAGTTGCCTGATCACTGATGGACAAGTGGTCCTCCATTCATGGACTCACTTGTGGGCAGCTTCTCTAGGTTGGTAGCTCCTGGAGTTAGTTTTCTTTGCGGTCAGCTCATCAGTAGGTACTTGTTTATACAGCTGTCTGTGAAAGACTTGTTTTTGTTTGTGGAAGCTGCTCTGATGCAGTCAATTGAAGGAGAGGGGCCTGTATACCTGTCTGGGTGGGGATAACAGGGAACTCACCCAGGGGTTGTTTTTGGTGGGGCTGAGGATGCAGGCCAAGGTAAGAACAGAGGTGGTGAGTGCCTAATGCCTCAACAATATGACCAGTTTGTGATTTTGGAAAAGCCACACAGCCACCTTCCTATTCAAGGGCAATAATTTGTCTTTCTAGTGATAATAATGGTAATAGTTATTAATATTTTATTAATAATAATAGAAGTCACTCTCCCTTTCTCAGTTAAAATTCCACCCTTATCTCTCAAGCCTCTGTAGTTTTGCCCAACTGGTCCTTTTCCCTGAAACATGTGAACTTGTCTTGCTGGCAAGGTCGCAGATCAAAGCTATTCTGAACAGGTATTCTGAACACTTTCAGCAGCCTCTGACATTGCAATGATATTTTTGTTATTTAATCAGGACTGATAGTAAGATGATAGACATTGGCATGGCTACACAGTTGTTAAAATATTGAACTATTTATGTTCTGGTTGGTAAACAGCTGCATCATGGGCCCCCAGATTGCCCCCCACTGCCCTATACCACCCTTCCTCAAGCCTCCTCAAGTTTCAGCAATCAGCACTTAAGACTTGCCTATCAAGGGTGGGAATCACTGGCACCCAAAAGTCATGGCCAGCCTTTGCTAAGTGGCTGGTGCCTGAATCTTATAGGCTGTTGATTATTTGTAATATCACTTAAGTTGTATTTATTCTCATATTTGTTTCTGCCATTAGACTGTGAGTCTTATTTCCAGTGCCAAAACCATGTGGCACTTGGAACTAAAGTGGTTAATGAAGTGGATTTTTTGAGTGTTCTTTTATGTACCACACTCTGGGCTAGGTGATTTACATACATGACAAAAAGTTGTTAGTAGTATTAATTTCTATTTTATTCACATTATTGGATAAGACTCAAGGAAGGATACCATACAGTCTTGTGTTGTAGATGTCAAGACTTTTCTTGCCAGTGAAGTTAAATTGTCCTAGAAGAGGATGAGCTCCGAGAAATGGAGGGAAAGAAATGGTTTAACTGGGTATGTGTGGTGGGGTGGGGGGGTGAGCAGCAAGGAGTCATGCATTACTCCCATGCAGCATCCCAAGTGGGGCAAGCTTTCCCATGTGTGCTACCTTGATGTTGGGAGGTAGGCAGAATATGGTGATTATTGAACTCTGAGAGCATGGCCTTTTGTGGTGGGTAATCTGGGTACCCTCACCGGCACAGAAGAAGCCAAGCTTACTGTTGTTAAATATCCTACATGGTCCTGGACAATGAAACCTCAGGAATGATAATCATGGGCTGGGGTTAGAAGATCTGCCCCTGTTCTCTGGTGCCACAAAAGCTCCACGTTCTCTAATCCCAGAGGGGAATTGAAAAAAGAACACCAGTGATGACTGAGGTTGAATTTCTCTGCACTGTAGATAGTAGGGGCTTAGAGCCCAATTTGAGACTTGATTTAGAAAAATAAAGTAATATGACATTTCTTTTATCAATATGGCAAATTCATACCAGTAACACATATATTATTTCAAGAAATAAGGAATTAGGTTTGAATCTACAGCTCACTTGCTACTATTGGGCCTTTGGGATGTAAGCTTCCCCTTTTTATGGCAAGGACTTTTGGTTAACTGGTCCTTTGGGGGTAAATTTTAGGTGCATGTGGTCAATACTTGTAAAGTTGTCGTGTGGTTCTGTATTTTTCTGTTTTTCTTTTTAAATCTCTAGGAATATTATTGTAAATCCCTTAAATAACCTCAGTTGTTAAAAATGTCACATGGATATCAGATCCCAAACCTAATATTTGACTATGAAACTTGATTTAAAAGCTGCAATTTCTTGGGCATTTCTACAAAATTGCATGTTTAGTAAAAAATTATTTAAGCTCAATATATCATAGAATCAAAATAATTCTTTCCAGGACCCCGTGTCTGTCAAGTAGATGATCCTTTTTTTTTTTTTTTTGCGGTACGCGGGCCTCTCACTGTTGTGGCCTCTCCTGTTGCAGAGCACAGGGTCCGGACGCGCAGGCTCAGTGGCCATGGCTCACGGGCCCAGCCGCTCCGCGGCATGTGGGATCCTCCCGGACCAGGGCACAAACCTGTGTCCACAGCATTGGCAGGCAGACTTTCAACCACTGCGCCACCAGGGAAGCCCTAGATGATCCTTTTGGTTACATGTAGCTTTTGTTTGGCTCAATTTGACTCATAATATGAGCATGGATATATCATTTGGGGAAGTGTGTGTGGCTGTATCATGTTCTTGTTATGATTTTTTTTTTTTGAAATTGACAATATCTAGGAATTAAAGTGATCAATTTGGGACAACTATAGAAAGCAGTCTCTACTTCAAGTCACAATAATACCTTATATAAAAACTCCTTTACTATTACTAAGAACCTTCACACTAATTCTGAGAAATAATCATGGCAGGTAATATTATACCCATTTCTCAGACAAATAAACCCAAAACTCAGGTAGGTTAAGTGATTTTGGATAATGACACAGAACTAAAGAGTAGTAGAATTAGGCTGGGAAAAGACTTGGTTTTCTTATTCTTTCTCTGGTTCATGTCACTATAATGAACAGGTTATAGGGAATATAGGGGTCATATTGGCTTGGCAAGGAGGGAAGTGACAAATTGGGGCCCATATAAGGTCCATGCAAGTCATTGAGCACCTATTCCAGGCACAGGCTTAGGAGGGCAGCAGTGTGGGAGATTGCAAGTCCTGGAACTCATTTGAAACATGGGCAGAGCAGTGCGCAGACATGGATTGGCCTAGCATGAAGTAATGAAGTAAACCATACCCTTTTCCAAACAGGCTCTGTTGCTTCCAGGGAATGTCTCATTTCTGTTGTTCACGTGTTTCTCCATTTTCCCTTGGGCTTTAGCTGTTTCTTCAGTCTCTTTGCAAACAGGATTCTACAGAAGAAAGAATGGCTCATGTGCAACGTTTGTACAGTGTAGAAGACACAGAGAAGAAACATGGCACAGTTAGAGTACAGGGTCAAGGATGGAGGGCTGCTAGAAATGCATGTAGAGGTAGCTTCCTGTTTCTCCCTTGTACTCACTCTTCACAGGCTCTTTGTGTCAAAAAGGACACAAGTGCAACTTTAGGAGTCAACCTCAGATATCAGCACCAATGGCTCTGAAGGAAAACCTAGGACTCATTGTGCAGAGATAATGTGGCCAAATATGGCCACAGCTTTCCTGGTAGGTTACCTGGCACTTTGGGTTGCAGTTTTACCAACATAGAAACATAAGCTTAGCTCCATAATGGTAGAGTGAGAATCCTGGACATAGTGTAGTACGGTGAATGAGAGCACAGATTTTTTATTCATGTTGGCCTGGATTTAAATTCCTGCTCTGGCATATAGTAGCTCTATGGTCTTAGGAAGTTTTCTTCCTAAGAAGAAAGGAAGAAACATTCCTTTTTTTTTTTTTGGTACGCGGGTCTCTCACTGTTGTGGCCTCTCCCGTTGCGGAACACAGGCTCGGGACGCGCAGGCTCAGCGGCTATGGCTCACGGGCCCAGTCGCTCCGCGGCATGTGGGATCTTCCCGGACCGGGGCACGAACCCGTGTCCCCTGCATCAGCAGGCGGGCTCTCAACCACTGCTCCACCAGGGAAGCCCTCTTAACCTCTTTCTGCCTCATTTGCCTCATCTGTAAAGTGGGGATAATAGTGACTACCTCACAGAGCTGTTAGGAGGAATAAATGAGAGGATGTACATAATGTACTTGGCATTGTGCTTGACGTGTAAATGCCCATCATCATCGCTGTAAGAGTTCGGGTTTACCTCATTGGAACTGAGACTAGGAGAATAGGCTACATTTAAAGCACCCCCGGTTACAGTTATTAGTGATTACAGGAAAAAAATGAAAGGACCAGAGGACAAAATAGGAAAGGAGGAAAGGAATAAAGAGCCACAAGCTATTCTCTAATCCTGCATTCACTTTTCCAGTACATATACATGTCTATAATGGTGAGTTGAGCCTGTCCCCTTTACACAAGCTGATAAGCTTTAAACCTTTATGGTTCCCACTAGGAAAGATGATGGTGGGAATGATTCTGTGATTCTGTTTGACTTGGACATGAGTTAGAATTTGCTGCGAGGACACTTCTGCCTTTACCACAACATTAGTCAAGCCATATATACAAAAACATCCCCCAAAGACCATATATATGATCTTTCCAGATTTACAAATCTCCTTTAAAATTCAAAAATCTCCCCGAGAAATAAGCAGAGGAAGCATCATTATCTCCATTTTATGCATGGAAAACTTATGTGTAAAGAGAATAAAGCAGCATGGGAAGTTGCCTAGCATGTAGTAGATGCTGATTTCCTTTGCCATCAATCTACTGAGAAATGGCAGAGCCATTTTCCAAGGAGTGGCAGCTCAAGGACTAACAGGACACTTGGCTTCTGGTCTGTGCTCTCTCACAGATGTCTTAATTTTGGATTAGGAGAACACTGTTTTTTGAATGGTAGATCATTGAGACACAGATCCCTTCTGGTGGTCTGGGGTGTTCATACCCTCTTCAGGCCCTTTTCTTATTCTGGCCCAAGTTCCTGTGGAATATGGGGTCCGTGGTCTCAGATAGAGCACTAGCGTCTTTAATATTACACAATGTATTACAGATGCTTTTTTCTGAGTTTGAAATGGCATCAGACTTGCATGAGATTTCTCACTCAATTGCTAGGTGGTTCATGAGCTTACAGCCCAGAAACTTCCTGGAAGTACCTTTAATATGAGTGCTGTAATGTGTGGGCAGTCATATAGACTGATATGAGCTGGAAGTTAACTGAAGTGAGTAAATGAGCTGGATCACTCTGACTTGGCCATGTATAGGACAGGACATAGAGGTTTCTCCCAGCAGTGAAGGCTCTTATTTATTGTCATTAATTTTTCTCCTTCACCCCCATGAATACATTGGATACAGGATTAAGCGTTTTCCTGCTTACACTGAGAGTTTTATCTGCCAAAGAGAAAACATCATGAAATGGCATAAACCTTAGAAATCTATATTTTGTTTGAAGAATTCTAAGTACTTCCCTGAACTTGGAGGTCTGATGCTAAAAGAAAGGGTTGCCTAAAAATAGATATGTCTGGCAAACTGACTTGAAAGTTCTGTACTGCTTCCTTTTGCACAGGTCAGATTTCCACAGCCAGGCAATTTTCCAGACAAGGCTGACCTCATGCTCTTCCTCACCCTGTGTTTTCTGTGGCCTTGTTATCCAGGTAACTGCTTCTTTTCTCCACTTCCCTCTGGCCTCAGGCTTCCACATTATCTCAGGGAGAAGCTCTCATTTGGCTGGCAAGCCTTTGAGAATAAATTGATGAAGAAGAGGAGGTGGAGGTTTCCACAGGACCTCCATGGAGTCTTGAATAGTGCTGGGGGCTGATTCTACCTTGATTCCAAAAGCCACTGCTTCCTCCTTTGGCTTTTGAAAGAGTGATGGAACTTCCATTTATTTTTCTTTTTGTAACATAAAATATTCATTTATTTAATCGTTAGTCCATACGTTTTATATATATATATATATATATATATATATATACTTTTATATATATGTTGTGCAGCTACTTTGTGCCAGGCTCTGATGACACAAAGTTTACTGAGGCTAAATTTCTGTGTTCAAGGGGTTCATTATCCAGTGTATTGTAGAACTCACTGTTCCCTTCATTGTAGGGAGTGACCTCTTTTCCTGTTCCTAGGCTTTGATCTTCTCACTGCCAGCTTTCTCTCTGTCTCACATGGCCAGATCATATACAGCCTCCAAGATTAAGCTCTTAGTTGCTCTTCTTCCAGGAAGCTTTTCATGGTCACCCCTACTCCACACCCTCCTCTGAAGACATGTAACATGTTTCTTTGCACGGCTTTTAGTTCTACGTGTATCACACAGTTATTTATGTATATGTCAGTAATCCTAAACTATAATCAGGTTTATATGTAATAGGTGCTCAATTAATGTTTGTTGAATGTTGGACAAATATTTCTATCTTCCGTTTCTCTAAAACCTGCTTTCAGCTGAAGTGAGGTTGAATGGCTGCCAGAAAAAGACACATTAGGTTAGTCCAAGGTTAGTGAAATGAAAATTTTAGGAGTGACAGCATCACACCCCTTTATGGCTGTGCTGCCAATCCTATGCATAATAGTAACAGTGGTATGTTGTATCATGGCATCTGAAAGGGGAAAGAGGTAATATGTAAAATGGCTTGCCCATATCTCCTGGAGAAATGAACCGGCTCCATAAATACAATACAATTCCAGTTAACCAAGCAGAAAGATATAGTCTTCTGGTAAACTGTTAAGCAAAAAATCCCTTCTTGTTTCATTTCTTGTTGGAAATTTTGCCAAAATGTCCACTTCTGTGGCTCATGAAATACATTAGAGGGGCAGTGCTGCTAACTGAGGTCTTGCATTACATTTGGCTCATCATTTTAAACTTTAGTTACGACTGCTATATCATGGCCATAGATATAAAAGGTATAGGGATTGGGTTGCATTTATATTGACGCAGGCTAAATCTTTTCAGATTTTATTTCTTTAATGAAAATTCCTGGTATCTTATTCTGTGTGAGACTTGCTAAAGGAATACTGGTATTAGAGAGAATTATGTCTGAGTCTCACTTCTTTCCTTTCTTTGGGAACTTGGATGTGTCTAAGAGTCACTTTCCTCGTCTATAAATGGGAGCAATAATAGCCTCATTTTCTCTGTAGGTTATTATATGGATTAAATGAGATACTATACAAAAAGCACAGACTGGCACAGAGGGCCTAGTGAATATTACCTTTGATAATGACAGTAATAATGAGGATATATTCTGTATGAGTTTCCTAGGGCTTCTGTAACAAGTTGCTGTGCACTAGGTAGCTTAAAATAAAAAAAAAAATCTTTCACAGTTCAGGAAGTCACAAGTCTGACTTGTGACTTCAGGGTTCAAAGTGTCAGCAAGGTTGGTTCCTTTTGGAAGCTCTGAGAGAGAAACCGTCCCATGTTTCTGTCCTAGCTTCTGGTGGTTTCCAGCAATCCTTGGTGTTCCGTGGCTTGTAGATGCATCCCTTTAATCTCTGCTTCTGTTTTCACATGGCATTTTCCTCTCCATGTGTCTCTCTCTGTCTTCTCTTCTTATAAGGTCACCAGTCTCTAGATTTAGGGCTTACCCTAATCCAGTATGACCTTGTCTTAATTACATCTTCAAAGACTCTACTTCCATAAGGTCACATTTGAACACTATGGGTAGACAGGAATTTGGGGGGATACTATTCAACACACTACATAATCATAAAAACAAAATGAGGATATAGTCATAAAAACAAAGTTTTAAAACATTTGGCTGGCAAAGGGCTCTAATTAGATGGGTCATGGCCAATATAAGTTTATTTAGAGTAGCTATTGGGACTTTCCATGGATTATATTTTATTGACAAGGTCCAGTTCTCAACTTTTCTGTTGTTAGGTAGGTCTGTATGGCCTTAGAAAAATGGATAATTCATGAGGAAAATGGTGTTTTCCTGATTCACTCAGGTTATGATTTAGCCTTCTTCCTCATTTCAGTTGGCTTGTGCTGTATCTTTATTCAGCATCATCAGAGAAATGGAAGTTTTTGGCTAATGAGAGCCTCTAGTTAATGGGCAGTATTCAGGCATCTCACTTGTGACCAATTCAGGAAGAATTTTAAGCCCAGTGAAATTCATTATACATGACACACTGATGAATGTAATATTGGTCCTGTACAGTGACTCAAAAGGGTTCCAGGGTTATGTATTAGGGTAATAATTTTGAGCAACAGTTATAACTATAGTAGAAATATGTGGGTGATGGCTAATAGAAAATTCCCATTAACTGGTTGCCAGACTGGAAGGGAATAGCTGTTTTTATCTTCACTTACAAGTTCATAATAAGTGAATTGGCATAAATTAGGCTCACCCTTTTTACTTTATACTTCTATATCTCTGTTTGTGCCTTGGCTTCTGGGCAGGGGTTGTGGATATTATATCAGAAACCAGAGGAGGATTCTCCCATGACTTGAGGACAAGTACAGCCCTGAGAATTCCTTTTCTCTGTCCATGTGATCTCCAAAGATGAATCACTCATTCCAGAGGAAAAAACATTATCTTCTCTAAAAGTATAAGATGTAATGCTTTAATGCTTATGCAGTGGTTGAGGTGCTTAGATGAAATGCAATATAGAAATGCAAAACAATACTCATTGGGATTTCAAATTTTAATTTCTTTACTAAATTATATTTATTGACCAAGTCCTGCCAGGACCATTAGAATTAAGATTGTATTGTGTTTACATTTAAATCTCTATTTTCAAGTGCTTTTGACATACAGTGTATGTTTTCACTCCAGAGGGGATTTTATTTTAAACGAAATGTGAGGGAGAAAAAAAAAACCCAATTGCACATCTTTTACTTAAGGGAACCAAATAAAAGAAGTTAGTGTTTTCAGAGCATATTTTGTACCTCTGTAACTTAAAAATGAGATTTTTTTTCAAAAACAGGATTTTTTGTTGTTTTTCACATTATTACAACTTTATGTTAGGACTTGGGATACGAAAGCAAGGGAGGGATTAGTTATTCAGAGGGGGAAACAAAGTCAACAGAAATGACCAGTCTGGAATAATTAATGTTGTCACAGATATATTATGCTGTAAATATCTTTGTTGATTCCTAGTATGAGTGTGGTTTAGTTCCATAGGTTCTTGCTCTATAGATTTCCTTGTGGCTGTTTCGAATCTCTTCATTTTAGCTTCTTATCATTGAGGATGCTGGCCTAAGATCAATAACTTTAGCATAAGTCCAGTGATCTGGGAAATTTTAGTTTGAATTTAACACACCCCAAAGGAAGGGTAGAATGTTCTCTGAATATATTCTTCACACATTTAAGTTCAAAGTTTTCCTTTTAAAGCTACACAGAAAATAGAAAATAAGTCTGTTAGAATCCAAAGACAAGATTTCATCTAAAAATGTCTGGATTCTCCATCCTTTGAGGGCTTTTAAATTCAGATACAAGGCTTATGTGACAAGGAGGGTTGCAAACCCAGGCTAGTTATAATTTGTCTCTGTTTCTAACACCTTTGCCCTAAATAATCCCACAGAGCTGAACTTACATACCCTTCAAATATAGGAGAAATGAGCTCATTAAACTTTAATTGTCAACATGCTGCATCTAATTATAATGTGTCTTGTCTTAACTCATGACTGCTGTGTAATAAACTCAATTACTTTGGTTTTCTTTTCTATTTATATAAACTTGTTTCCAGGGAAAGCAGAGTTGCAAACTCCCATGAACAAGGGAAATGAGTAACCCTTAATTTCCAAATCATGACCTCACTAGAGCATATGTGTACATGTGTGTGTGCATGTGTGTGTAAAATTTGTTATTCTAAGGAGAAAGGCAACACCTGTATAATTAGACCCCCCCCCCTCCCTTCGGCCCCGAGGGTGTCCCAATAAAGAAAATTTCATACATTGATGTGCTTCCCATCGCTTCATTTCTTTGTTCTATCACCCTGTTGTTAATAACACCCTGCAGCAAAAAAACGTTTGTGAAGCTAAGAGCTGTCCAGATAAGAGAAAAGGTCATGATCCCCCTCCTGCGTGTTCATCAGCAAACGAACACCAATCTGAAAGTAAGAGGATGCCTGTCAATATGGAGTGGGCAGGCGGCAGCATACCATCAAATTGAAGGTAGTGGAATGCTCACACAGTTGTACTGAGCTCCAACCTTAACCCAAAATCAATAATCACCAAAGTATTACAATATGAAGTGACTGAATCATAGCGGGCAGGGGTGAAGGGAGTGGACATATGTGTGAAGATTTATAAATGCTAAAAGTGAGGAACGTAGTATTTCTCATCATCTTCAGCTTTCTAATATGAGTGTATTACAGACAGTTAAGGGTATAAAACGGATTTGGAGAGCCTAAGGCATCCCCGTTTTATTAATGTATATAGTGTGGCAGGTTTCTTAAATAAACTTCTACCTCAATAAAATGGTGAAAATCTGCCTGCTTGATTTCAGGCCCGAAATTTGACTGCAATGAGTAATATTAACTCATGTATATTTTATTATTATTGCCTTTGATAATTGTATAAACAGTGTATGTGTCATAGGACAAATGTCTTTCTTATGATGGAGAAGAAAAATCCTTGTAGACTAGATTTTTTAAAGAACTGAGTGAAGAGTCATTGCTTTTTTCCAGATTGGTTTAAACAAAGTGCCTTTCTTTCCTTCCCCGGAACTCTTTGCTTTGAGGTGTTTTGTGAGAAAACCCCCCTCTTCCAGGAAGACTTCTGAGATCCAGTGGAGATAAGAGAAGGATTTCCCCATCTGCTGGCCTAAATACTGACTGCCCTCGGGGAACAGGGATTAATCTAATAGAAGGATTGAATAATACACAATAAAAATATAAGATTTCAAAGAAAAATGATACAAAACATACATGTTTATAGACTGCTTCCTATAGGTATATTTGTCACCCCACTGTTTATTAATTCCTGAATAATAGTTCTTTTGGGAGATGGTGAAATACAGCAACAAAACTATAAAACATATAGTTAGAGTAAATGTATTTGGTAATAATGAGTTTTACCTTTTGCATTTTCCTTTTAAACGTGGGAATATTTTACCCCTTCTAGTAATCCATTTGATTTCATTATTTTCTGTTTTGTCTATTTGTCTTTCTATGTGTGTATTTATGTACCTATGTATGTATGTGTCTATCTATATATGAACATATGTATCTATCCATGTATGTATGCATGTATGCATGTGTGTATATGTGTCTATCTAAAGTATCTATGTATTTATGTACATATATGTGTATGTATCATCCATGTAAATATGTATATGTGTATGTATATATGTATCTATCCATCTCTGATTTCATATACTTGTGCTGCTAGTGGCCTAAGAATTCCAGCATCGGGGACTTTTCTGCCAGCCATCTTATAAGCAAACACCTAGGCTCTTGCTCCTCCCAACATTCAGCCTTAGATAAAAATTTAAGAACATTGGATGAAATTAAACATTCATGTTCTATAGGTTTCTGTCAGAGAGCTTAGCTAGACCTCAAAAACAGAACTGAGAGAAGGCTCTTTGCCTGTCTTGATGTTTTGATGTGCCTGACCATTCATAGAGTTTAGTTAGTTGATGGAAAATCCCACCTTGAAATTCTCTCTTAATTATTACTTCTCTTACATCTCCAGATATCTTGCGCTTCCTCCAAATATCCTGGTGATACTTCCTGCCCATATAGGTACCCACAAGCACACACTCATGGACAACAAAAATACCTCCAAACACCTTTATCTAGAGCACACTTATGGATTAAATTTTAAAAATCAAGAATAAGGAGTCTGCCTGCTGGAAATGACTGTTCTGATTTCTCCCCTTAGTTTCCAAAAGAAATTCAGAGGAAGAACTGTTGATTAATTGTAAATAATGTGATTTGCAATAAAAGAGAATGTTAAGTAGGGAAGAGAAGACTAACCAAAGTAAAACACCTACATAGAAGCTGGCCAGGGAGCACTTGGGCACCTTTCTGGGTTGCTGGCTAGTACTCTTTGAAGTGTATATGCTGCATTAATGCTTGGGTGCCTGGAGCCGGCTAGAATGCCAAATCCTTTCTTTCTTTCTCTCTAATAACATGAGAGACCTATTGCAGAGACAGAAGCACAGGAAAAAAAATCATTGCAGCTCTCATACTGTGGACCAAAATATTTATTAGAAATTTTGCTACAATTTGCAAGGAGAATTAAGAATACAGTATAGGAACACTGGATGCAATGTAATACTCAAGTTTAGGGTTAATAAATTTGAAAACACAGTATGTGAGAAAATAATGAAAGCTCTATTTTTGTTGTACAATACACAGGTTTTCTTTATACTGTAGAGCATAGTTCCCATAACGTATGCTTCAGAATCAAGAGTCTTGAGCCTGGGGACAGCCTAAGTGGTGAGTACACCAAAAAGGGTCTGCAGCGTCCTGGGGACACACCTGTGTGCACCAATTAAGTTGTAGGAGCGAAGGTGCTGGGTATGGAGTTCTCTTGTTCGATTAACAGCTGCTTAAGCAGCCATCTGGAGAAAGCTTTTACAGAAAAATTCAGGTCAACCTCTACCAGGTCAACTTCTATGCCTTGAAGAATATGAATACAGCATTCCCATTCAGCACATAATACAATGCTCTTCACACAGAAATAAATCAATAAATGCTGTTGACTGGTGACTGACTTTACTTAATGTCTACCCTTTACGTGTCTCAAACTGCTTAGACAGTATTCATTCACTGATACTATTTTTTTTCTTTTTGGCAACCACTGTAAAGTACAAAATCTCTTT
>NW_006789004.1:1044537-1048764 GCF_000442215.2 Lipotes vexillifer
CCATAATGAAGCAAATAAAGCAGAGTTAGGAGACTGGGTTTTTTCCTAGGCTTCTCTCCATCACTGACATTGGCCAAGCAGATCACTTTTATGGACCACAGTTGTTGCAGAAAATATCCCTCTGCAATGTTATTGTAGTGCCACCAGCATCATTACAAATTCAACAAATTGACTGTACTTGGAACTATACATACACAGTTTCATTTTAATTCTCACACTAAGCATATGAGGTAGGTGCTATTACTATCTCCATTTTATAGATGAAGAAACAGGCAGAGAGAAGCTAAGGAACTTGCCCAAGGTCACACAGCTATGAGTGGTGGGACCATTAGTTATTGCATGTTCAATTAGATTGTAAGATCTTTTAAGAGTTATTTTCTCTCTCCTTTGTATCTTCTTGCAGCCCCACTTTTCTCACACCAAGACACACACACACATGCATGTGCACACACATGGCCACACCACATCACACCACCTTGCCCATGGGAGAGCGTTGATGCATTTCAAGCACTTGTACCCATAAAACTCTAAAACTAAAATCAAACCCAATCTACTAATTTGATGGAATGGCAAATCCAATTAACCTCAATGTTATCTTGAAATATAATTGTAACAAAATTTTTCTTTTTTTCCCCTCAAAGTGTCCTAATTTATATAAGTGACAAGGTCCCAAATTATATAAGTGACTGGAATGATATAAATGACAAGGTTGATTTTGATGTGTGACAAGTGCAATCAGTATCATTACTTTATAGTCACACCTCACGTTTTCCTAAATTATTGAACCAGGAGAAAATGAGAACATCAAATTATTCTCTGAAGGGAATCTCATCTGAGTCGATATTTTATTTTGTTGGAGTCTCTGATAAGTATTGACTCATGGATTGATGAACTGATTTGAATCTGAGCCTATATCAGACTTGTTAGAACACACTTCTTAATTAAAGTTTTGGGGGAGCAGAGGAGATTCTTTTTTGAATTAATATTAATAATTGCTTGTCAGCAAAGAAGACTCTCAGAAGCAGGACTGTTTTTGGATTCAGACATAAATTTATGTGTTACTTTGCCCACAACACTGCTCTATTAAAAATATAAGTAAAAGGGTCCCAGTGTATTTGCTATTTATTACTAACCCCAAAGACCATATCAGTTGCCTTTTTATTCATGTTTATATCAGGGCTAAGTCTTCTGGCTTCACCTGTTCAGATCAATATTCAATGTGGGATCAGCAGTGTGGATGGAATTGACCTTCCCTGACCTCTTTTCCTTAACATAAACCTATGAAAATGAAAATCGGAAGAACACTCAATGGGCCATTCAGGCTTTCAGTAATCACGCGAGGCCAAAAGCCTCTGGCTTGCTCCTCCTTGAGGAAATTCCACTCCAAAATGATGTGGCCACACTGTCATAAACACTGATGTCTTAGGGAGAAATTTGGATAATCAACAACCTCCTGGGTGCCTGAGAGCTACAGCCTGAAGCAAAGAAGAAGTTGGAGAGAATAGGAAGCAGAGGATCCCAAGATCAATTCTCCCTCAGAAATATAACATATATGATCATGGCCAATGAGGGCAGGTCTTTTTCTACTATTTTCTCAAATAGGGGATGGGAGGTAGGTGGGTCCCAAGGAGGCATAGGAAATGGAACACACACCTTTCTGAGTCCCCATCAATTGTCAAAGCCCTATTTTTTCCCTATCCTTCTAAGTATAATACATTTTCTTATCCTGCTAAGAAGGCTTACCTGGCACAGATGACTTCTAAAAAACTACATCATCAGCAAGTCAGTAAGCTTATTACCTTGTTAATTAGGGTTGCTGCTCACTAATAATTTAGCCAATAACATGATATTTTTTTAACAAGGCATTTACTGCATTTATTATTTCTCTTGGCTAGCACTATAATAAATACAGTGAAATTTATTAATTTATGAAGCTTTTATCTAATACAAACGCATTTGCCATGGTCTTAAATTTTTGCCACGTCGTCATATTCATATTCTATTGCTGTTGTGTTTTTCTAGCTCTGAGATGCACGTTTTCTCTGCCCCATGTAGCTTCATCTGTAACAATACTTATCTTACAAGACCTTTTAAGGATTAAAGGATATAATATATAGGAAGCTGACCTGAGTACATATAAGAATTTAGCAATGGGGGGAAAAATAAATTATTTAACACATGGTGCTGAAACAATTGGATAGTCATCTGGAGAAAACTTAAATCATATTTCTACCTCACTTAAACTTCCATAAATTTCAGATGGTTTAAATATTTAATTATATATTAAAATATTTAATTATATATGTACAAAAATGAAACCATAAAATACTAGAAGAAAATATAGGTGCCATTTCGAGTAAGGCTGACCTTCATAAGCATAATGCAAACACCACAACAAAAAGAAAAGATTGATAGCTATTGACTACAGTAAGTTAAAAAGAAATATCTACCTGGAAAACAAAACATCATAAAAAAAAGTTAAAAGAAAAACTGGGGAAAATGTCTATAAGTTACATTACAAAGGGCTTATTTTCTTATTATATGAATGTCTCCTATGAATCAGTAAGATAAAGTTAAATAATGCCCCAAATAAAGATAGGCAAATAATATGAATAGGAAAGGAATTACAAATGGCTCATAACCTGTCCAACCTTGTTCTTAAAGAGAAAATTGCAAATTAAAACTTTATAAGAATTGCAAATATAAACTATGATTAGTTAGTAGTTTTGCAAGGTTTACGATTACGTTTAATGGTTGTTTACATTGTGCTGTCTGTTTGATAGATAGACGAGCTATATAGATATATAAATGTGATTTATATAGATTCATAGAGATATATATATATATATGACACAGGATCCTACAAAAGATGCATTGCATTTAGTTGTCATGTCTATTCTCCTTTAATACAGAAAAATTCTTCTCTCTTTTTTTTTCTAATCTTTCTTGGCATTTTTGAAGGGTCAAGGCTCATTTTCTTTTAGAATGTTACAACAAAATATCAAACCTGTATAAGAAGATATACTCGGAGAGCTGTCCTTCCCATCCCTATCCCTTTTACTATATTCCCACTTGTCCGTATAGGTACTATTTTCATTATTTTCTGATGCATTCTTCCGGTGTTTCTTTTAGCAAAAATAAGAACAAATAGATATAGATAGATGATTGATAGACGTAGATATATTTCATCTTTTTCATATACAGAAGGCATTGTAGTATGTATACACTCTTTGCACTTCACTTTTTAATTTACCAATATATCCATATAAGTTCATAGAGATATTCCTCATTCTTTTGGATAGCTGTGTAGAAGCAACATAATTTATTCAACTAGAATCTAGTGATAGACATACAGTTTAATTCTAATATTTTCCCATTCTAATAATGCTGTAATGAATAACTTTATGCTTATGTTGTTGGAAAAGTAGATCTTCAAGCAAACTATCAATTTTTGAGACATGTTAATAATATGTTTCCATCAAGATGTCATTTGTATGTATCATCATGCTTTTTATAAGCTCCAGATACTGTTGGCAACAAGTATACCTAAACGGCAGAAGCAATGATCCATCACAATGTGCCAGACAATATGCTAAGGTCTTTATATGATCCCTTAAAATATTATATGTTATTTTATTAGGCCACACAAGCACAAGTAAAGGGTATGCATTGTTGTTCTTCTTTCAGCTTTTCTGTTAGCTTAATATTTGTCAAAAAACAAAGGGACATTTAGTGGTCTTAATATGCTTAAAAACAAATGATGGCCAGTCTTTAGAAATAATGAACAACCCAGGTCAACTCAAACATTACTATTTTTGTTAAAGAGAAATCCAAGGACTTTGACTCAGTGCAGAAATGTAATATCAAATCATCCACTGAATATTTCCCTAAAATCTGTAGAGATCCTTTATATTTTCTGCAGCTTTATGGGAAGCCAGAAAGCTAGAAACACTTTGAAGTCACCTTGCCCTCTTTATAAAATCATCTTTGTTTGTAAGTGGTTGGTTCAGAAACACTAGAAGCAACAAATTCAACATGAATTCCATTGAGTTTTGAAAAATTGTGTTTGTATCAAGGGCTTGTTTTGGGAATATTGTTGGTGTTCCACATCTGTCTATTTTCTAAGGATCCAGAGAGGAACAGATGGAGTACTGGCACCAAGCACCATTGGCCTGCCCTGCCACTAACCCTGTTTTCTATCTTGCCCTTTCTCAGAATCCAAGGGAA
>NW_006789004.1:1048893-1055554 GCF_000442215.2 Lipotes vexillifer
GGAAAGAGTAGTGTCTTGTTCACTCTTAAGAGTAGCATCTTCTGTGGAGCAGGGGGCGATGGTTGCCAGCAAAGGACTTGGGAGGGGAGCCGTTGGAAGCTCCGGCAGCAAGCTGGAAGAAAATGCTGCCATCTACGTGACAGTCTCTGGATGCTGACTCCACTCCCATCTACATGGTCACAAAAACTTCTCTAATTTGTTCTGTCCTTTGTCCTCTCGCCTCCTGCTAGTCTCGAGGAGGAACAAAAGCTTAGCTCTTATCTCATATTCTCTTAAATTTCTGAATTCTTATTGTTTCCTAAGACCTAGGCTTTTGAATTTCAAATGCCAAAAATCTGCCTTACCCTTATGCTGTGGCATCCCTCCCTGGAGGCAAAGCATTCAGGCTATCTGACTGATGGGCAAAAGGATAAAGGAAAATCATATCTGTTGATATTTCTGTTAATATTAAACATTTCTTCATGCCCTAGTGCCCCAACTCTCTTGTCTCACTCTCCTCACTTGCTTCCCCTCCAAATTCTATAAGAAAAACATCATCTGCCAAAAGAGATTCATAAATGATCTTACTTTCAACTTTATTATTTATTAGAGGGCTGTGGAATAGCGGGAGCTTTATTTAAGTGTTTTCTAAGCCTCTCATATCCATCATCTATCTCTTCTTGGTCATTCTTCATCTCAAAGGCAAAAGCTTAGACTTTGGAGACAAAAGAGCTGCACTAAATCCTGGTTCTGCAAGGTAGGTAAGAACGCATGCTCACTTTCAACATCTGTAAAATGGGGATATCAATACCTACTTGACAGATTTATAATTAGGATTCAATAAAATATATTTACAGTGCCTAGCATGGTGTAGGTGATCAGTACCTTCTTACTTTTGACTTCTTGCCTCTTTTCTCTTTCCAAATAGATATTTATTGCTGAAATATTATAATTAACAATAAAAAAGGAAATAAAAATAGAATCAAATATACCACAGTACAATCTCATAACCATTTTATTATTTTCGATTTCCAGGTTTCATTTCTGTCTAGCCCTGGAGGATCTCTGTAGTCTTTAGTGAAAAAGATACACTCTTTGAATGAACTTTCATATTAAAGAATTCAATACTCTTTCAGAGTGGCTGGAAGAATATTCTATTTTCATTTTTAAGTCTGTATTTTTTAAGTCTTGAGATGTGAGCATTTGGGGTGGGGCTGTTGTGGAAGATAAGCAGAGAGAGAAGAAGAGGAAAAAAGATGAAATGAAGTGATGGGGATAAGGAGAAGAGAGTTATAAGGATAAAGGCATGAGGATTCTGGGATGTCTTGTAAAATAGAACTGATGAACCATGCTCTCCAAGATAACTTTCTCCTTTTCTTACCCTCTGTGCTAAGACAAATTTTCTGTTTAGCTTATGATTATGGATTAATTTATGACTTTCCTTAATTGTCTGAGCAATGCAGTGTTAATGTCCTGGTAAGGACAAGTTCTCTTTTACTTTATGAGAACAATCACTTAACGAAAATTAGGCTATTACTTTTTATCTCCCTCTCCTTGCCAATGCCTGATACCACAGAACACTTCTGCAAATTTTCCTTCCCTTGTGTTGTGTTAAGGAATAGATCTCTATTTGGCTTTGACACTTTGAATATTTCCTGATGGTTGATAACAAGACTGAACTCCAGAAATATCATCTGATAAATCAGGTTGGAACAGTATATCTTCCCAGGGCTGTGAAGGTTCTTCACAGAGTGAAGTGGCTGTTGATTCTAGAAGCTACTACTAAGAGGGAATTTGGCACCAGAAGAGACCCAAGGGGTATGGCATCGACTTCTGTTTCCCAAAGCATTGAACTAGAGAACTAGCCGGGAGAAATATAGTATTGCCAAAAAGTACCTTATGGGGCTATAGATGGGTCTGGGGTTGTCTCTAGCCTCTCCCGAGTACTAGCTGTGTGAGTTAGAGCAAATACTTACTCTTAATTTTAGTTTTCTCATCTGTGGAATGGAGATAAATATACCTATGTTGTTGAATCCTGTCACTAGTGATTGCTTAATTTTACAATCATTCACTGGATTCTACTCCCTATTGGATGCTTTACTAGTTTTCAGGAAATGTGTAGTAAGGTCGGGCTTACCAGAAGCAGACCCTGAGACAAGGATTTGCATGGACGTGATTTATAAAGGAATGCTTCCAGAAGAAACCTATACAGAGTGGTGGAAATGCCAAGGGGGAGGGTGCCAAGCAAGATGTGATTTAAGAGGGTAGTGTCTGCCTGATACTGCAGGGGAACCCATACTCCAGTATTTGTTCCAACTTACAGCAAAAAGAGCCTGAGCAACCCATGGCATATATTAAAAAAAAAAAAAAAAAAAAAAAAATACTCTAGCACCAATCAGTCAGCAGCTAAGGGCTCTCCCATGGATGAGGGGTGAATGTAAACTCCAGACCCCTCCAGGTCTTCATCTGTGCAGGCAAAACAGCTCCCTTTGCTTAAGGCTAGTCTTCCAAAGAGGGTTGCAGATGCATGCTTTTAGAAAGAGAAACATACAGAATGCAGAGAAGGGAAACCCAGAGATAGTTAAGGGGATTCCAGTGTCCTTAAAAGCAGGATACAGTGGTGAACAACAAAAAGTGATATCTGACCTCATAGGTTTTATACTTCTAACAGGAGATACAGAACAATAAATAGGCAATAAAGTACAATGAGTGCTATTATAGAGGATGGTCAAAGTGTTATGGGACCACAAAAAGGGGCACTGGGAAAGGATCAAGGAAGTCTCCTCAAAGGAAGTGATGTCTACTTGATGAGTAGGTGGGGGTGGGTGGGGGTCTTCCAGGAAGCGGGTCGGCGTATGCGTGGTTCAGAACCAAGAGACTGTGGACTATTTGAGGGACTGAAGGAAATACAGTCTTGGAAAAAAAAAAAAAAAAAAGAGCATACTCTAGCACCAATCAGTCAGCAGCTAAGGGCTCTCCCATGGATGAGGGGTGAATGTAAACTCCAGACCCCTCCAGGTCTTCATCTGTGCAGGCAAAACAGCTCCCTTTGCTTAAGGCTAGTCTTCCAAAGAGGGTTGCAGATGCATGCTTTTAGAAAGAGAAACATACAGAATGCAGAGAAGGGAAACCCAGAGATAGTTAAGGGGATTCCAGTGTCCTTAAAAGCAGGATACAGTGGTGAACAACAAAAAGTGATATCTGACCTCATAGGTTTTATACTTCTAACAGGAGATACAGAACAATAAATAGGCAATAAAGTACAATGAGTGCTATTATAGAGGATGGTCAAAGTGTTATGGGACCACAAAAAGGGGCACTGGGAAAGGATCAAGGAAGTCTCCTCAAAGGAAGTGATGTCTACTTGATGAGTAGGTGGGGGTGGGTGGGGGTCTTCCAGGAAGCGGGTCGGCGTATGCGTGGTTCAGAACCAAGAGACTGTGGACTATTTGAGGGACTGAAGGAAATACAGTCTTGGCTGGAATGTACAGTGGATGGTGGGAAAGTGGAGGTGTTGAGAAATGATGCTGTGGCAGCAAGCAGGTACAGAGCTTGTAGGGAAGTTATGTGCTCAGTCTAGTAGATACGCTCTAAATAGTAACTAATGTGAGAAATAATAGTTCATGGTAGAAGTAGTAATTATTATAAGTATTAATACTACTCCTACTACCTGAAACTATTATTACTCCCTTACAACTATCACTATTAACTTGGGACCAAAATAAAGGCCTGGTGGTGTTAGACTGTTTATTTACTTATTGTCTGTCTCTTTGATCAGTCTGTAAGTTCCACGAGGGTAGAGACTGCTTTATCCAAAAATTTAGCATTATACATTTGTCAAGCAAATAAACAAATGTTTTTGAGCATCTACTACATGTAGACTGTTTAAAACACCGTGAGGGGTCCAAAGATGAACAAAACACAGTCTCTATTCTCAGGAGCACATTCATTCATTTACTCAGTGGTTATTCACTGAACACATTCAGTAGTATGTACTAAACCTTTGCTAGGCTCTAGGAGTATAGTTATGAGCAAGTTACGGGAACATAAAATCCCTGCCCTCATGGAACTTACCATCTAGCATCATTGTTCTCAACTCAGTAGGCACAGTTCTGTCCAGTAGGCAGCATATGAAAATTTGTGGAGATGTTTTGACTTGTCAAAATGCTGATGGATGTTGTTGGCATTGGGTGAGAGAAGTTAGGTGTCCTACAATGTGCAGGAGAGGCCCACACAATGAAGAATTGTTCTTTACCTCATATGACTTTCAAGCATTTTGAAGGACAACATACACGTAGGTGAAAAAAGCTCTTTTCATCGAGTCTAGAGCTCAACTCTTTTACATATAAAACTAAATGTTTCTGTAGTATTTTATTATATACCTTTTTTTATTGTTGTAAAAATGTATAACATAAAATTAACCATCTTAATAATTTCTACGTTTATAGTCTGGTAATGTTAAGTATATTCATGTTGTGGAACAGATCTTCAGAACCTTTTCATCTTGGAAAACTGAAACTCTATGCCCATTAAACAACCACTCCCCATTTCTCCTCCCCCAGCCTCTGGCAGCTACCATTCTACTTTCTATTTCTATGAATTTGACTACTCTAGATAATTTATGTAAGTAGAATCATACAGTATTTGTCTTTTTGTGATACCTTATTTCACTAAGCATAATGTTCTCAAGGTTCATCCATGATATAGTATGTGTCAGAATCTCCTTCCTCTTTATGGCTGAATAATATTCCATTGTATGTATATACCACATTTTGTTTATCCATTCACCTGTTGATGAACGCTTGTGTTGTTTTCACCTCTTGGCTATTGCGAATAGTGCTGCTATGAACGTAGGTGTGCAAATATCTCTTTGAGAGCCTGTTCCCAGTTATTTTGTATATATAGAAGTGGAATTGCTGGATCACATGGTAACTATATTTTTAGTTTTATACTGATTTTTTTCTTCCAAAAATACAATTGTAAATCAAGGAAAGATTGCATTTCATTTTGCTTGCTATTTTACCAAGAGTTGTTCAGAGTTTAAGAAAAATCATGTTGCCAGTGGAAATGTTGCTTATGGTATTTGAGTCAGCAGTTCAACACACCTAGAATAGTTTGCGTGTTGCAATTCTATGTATAACACAAACTTCAGACTTTTTGGTTGTGTTTTCTAGTATAGTCATGCCTAGGCTTTTATGTGATAATATGCATTATTTTGTTACATATTACTTTCCTTTTATTTCTCCTTTATATTATACTATGCTTACTGCATTATATTGATTTTTGGAAATATATGTGTGGTATATATATAATCTATGAATTTGTTATCAGGATAGTGAAGTGAAGCTACAAAATGTTATATTAAAAAGGATTCATTGGTTCTGAATGGCTTAACTGTTCTAAACTTTTTAAGTGAACAAAATTCTAATGAGAAAGAACTTAAAGATACAATGTTTATTATACGTATCAATGACAAAAGCTTGAAAACTGCTCTGGTTTTGTAGGTCAGGCTGGCTAGAGGCTGACAGGTACTTTAATATACATCTAAAACACTGGGCATGGTGGGAATAATTAAGATATATTCTCTTAACAAACTTGATGTTTATAACACAATATCATTGTCTATAATCACTATACAGTGCATTAGAGCTCCAGGACTTATCTACTCGTTGTAAATTTGTAACCTTAAAAAACATCTGTTCCTGCACCCCTCAGCCCCTGGTAACCACCATTTTACTTTCTGTTTTTATGCATTTGGCAATGGAGGTGCTAGCTAATGCTACAATGGCAATTATCTTTCAATATATGAAAATATTAAATCACCATGATATACACTTTAAACTTACACTATGTTATAAGTCAAATATATTTCAATAAAAGTAATAAATTTTAAAAAGTGGGGCATGTATAGGCCTGCGTCAAGTAAACTCTTTTCCCATATGTCTTCAGTTTCTGTAGCTCATCCAAGTGGCTGAAAATGATGGATCTGCCTTGGTTTTATGCTTTCAAGCATCTGTCAGCATTAATTTTTCTTGTTTCCTCTCTTGATTGGTTAATCACCATTGAACTTTAATAAGAAGTGATCACCGTTTTGGAAACTTGCATGATGACAACTGCTCGTTGTATCTGGATCTTTAAAACAATGTCAGTATTAGTCTGCATTGGTAGCATCACATTCATGGGTAATTCTACCTACAGGTGCAAGCCCCTGACTGCTTCATCAGGTGTCCTAGTATAGTCATCTCAGAGCATTCATATATTGAAATATGTACTATTTTATTATAAATTACTTTCCTTTTATTTCTTTTTATATTAAAGTTAGGACATTTATTGATTTTTAAAAATATGTGTTTAGGCAGGTTATATTATCCATGAATTTCATTTCAGGCTAGGAAAAGATGGTGCTAGAAAATATTTGTCATACAATGGAGATTTGGACCTGGTAGGTTTGAGAACCACAGGTTTCGCAAATAATTATACCTATAACTAATCAATTACATTGCAATATATATTATACAGGAAAATCACAGAGTGACCTGAGTTTACAGTCCAGTTTGGGATTCATGACATGCACCCTGAAATAACAATTTCAGTAAGTACTCCGATCAGCTACTTGCCACACGACTAGCGCCAGATCAAAAAGAGTTTGCCACTTGTATAAAGAGTGCTGGTGAAGAAAGAG
>NW_006789004.1:1055839-1103019 GCF_000442215.2 Lipotes vexillifer
AAAGAGTGTGACATCGATTTGGAGGGCTAGGTAGGAATCTGGCTGTAGTATTTGAGGTGACAGGGCCTAGGTGAGTGTGGCACTGTGTTGTGTGCAGGACCATGAAACATAACTCTTGGGCTTGTGATCTAGGTGGAGAAAGAAGACATCCTGTCCTCAGGAAGACTTCATTTATTTATTCATTTAACAAATATCTATGAAGTTCCTTCTATGCGCCCAGTGCTTCTTAACTTGTTGTTAAGGAAAGCCAGGCAGTAAACAAATAAACAAGTAAGTATATAGTATGTCAAATGGTGATAAAAGCTACAGAGGAAGATAAGCCAACATCAACGGGATAAGGAGGCTGGCCTGGGATGGGAGGGCTAGTTTATATTAGGTGGTCAGGAAAGGCATCTTAGATACGATGGCATTTGAGCAAAAATGTGGAATACTTTGCACACAAAGCAGGAGCAAGCCAGGCCATGGGACTGTCACGTAAGTTTCCTCTCAGTCTCCTCCAACCCTCTGCCATTCTTCCTGCTACACCCTGGCTCTGACTGTAGCATCTCATCCCAGACAAGAACAACTGGTGTCATCCTTTGTTTCCCTGTTTTTTCATCACTGATTCCTCCTTACACATAATTGCTGCTAATTCCTGCCAGATTGTCCTTCTGAAATCTGGTTCCAAATATGTGCCTCCTCACAAACCTTCATGCAGCCTTAGTTTTCACAGAATAAGGTGTAGACTCTTGAGTGTGGCATTCAAAGTCTTTCAGGATCAAGACCTCACTAACCTTTTCAGCTTTCTCTCTTGCTGCTGCCTTTAACAGAACCCCCCTCCCTACCTTCTCGAGTGAAAGCAAACTCCTGTTTACCAAGTCTGACTGTGTTTTTCCATCTCACCTAGTGGACCTTTCCTTTTCCTCTCCTTCTCTTTGGAACATTCTTTCCCAAGATCCTCCTTCCAAAATCCTAGCCTTTACGACTCATGTCATCCGTATCCAGGAAGACTTCCTCATCCCCTTGAGAATTTCTGCACATCTCTTTTCCATTTTATATTACAGTTTCTTCCCTACTAGATTGTAAGCATGAGCCAAACTATAGGCTATTGGAGTGAGTAGCAGGGGAGCAAGCTCAAGTGCAGTTAGGAGCCATGCAGGTAGCATAAGGGAGTGTCCTAGTGTGTGAATACAGGACAATAGGGTGGGATGGGGCCTGTAGAGAACTAGAAAGTTCATGCCTTAAATAGAGTCACTCACATCCTTATTTATTTATTCTTTTTGAAGAAAATACCATGCCAGCTAAACAAAGCTCATTTACTTAGTCCCTGGACCACGTATCTAACTTCTGGAATAAGGGATATGGAATCATATTGCTTGATTTTTGTTTCTTCATTTGTATCTTGGTAATGATGTTACCCTCCAGGCATTAATGAGAGATATATAAAGTGCTTGGCAAATAGTAGGTGTTTAAATACTGTCTTCCTCCATGCCCTCCACGAGAACAAGCATAGGTGCTAATCACACAGTAGTTCTTGACAACTGTTTGGTGAATTAGACTGTTCTATATAATAGTGTAGAGGGTCCAGAGTCAATGGAGAGTATGTCCCAGTCACAACTGATGAGAGCATTGAGAGGGAAAATTGAATGTGGGCGAAGGTATCAAGAGAGGCTTTGTGAAGGTGGTCACGATGGTACTGGGCTCTAAAACTGGATAGGATTTAAATGAGCAACTGGGAGGGAGATGGTGGAAGAGCATGAAAGAAGGCTGAGATAAGTGAGTGATGAACAGTTCCTTTGATGAACTGTTTACCTGGTACCTTTGATGAACAGTTTATTGAAAACATTATTACTGCTGGTGTGTAGGGTTGGATTAAGCCAGTTAACAGAATCCCATCGTCTTTAGCCCGAGGGCCAGGTACTCTCCCCTGGGTCATTCAGTCATGAAATCCAGTGTGGACCCAAGCTTTGCTTTGTGTGTGTGTGTGTGTGTGTGTGTATGTGTGTGTGTGTGTGTGTGTGTGTGTGTGTGTGGTATTTATCTATCCGCATGTAGGCTGTTTCCTTAAGTAGCATTTGATGAAGTTGGTATTTTCCAGGCTTGCTGGTATAAGGACATATTTGGGAGAATAATGAGTCATGATTATTGAATACCTATGTAATTAATCTAAGAAAATCATGTACTGATGTACTATATCACTGAGCAGAGAGAATAGTGAGAGTCTTATGTCCTAGGGGAGCTCAGACTTCTTTCAAAACATTTTTAAAATGCAGATTTCCTTTGCTCAGTTCTGGATTGCTCATTTTTCATCTGTCTGATTCAGATGAGAACAATGTTCTTCATTTCACTCCAACAAATAAATAGACATTTAATGATGGTAGGTAAAGAGGATAATTGCATATATACACAAAGGTGTTTGTGTGTGTATATATATTTATATATATATTTATATAGCGCATATGTTTATATATATTTGTATATGTGTGTGTATATATACATGTGTGTGTTTCCTATGAAAAGTGAAGTGGAAAACAAAGTTTTTTCAGACAAATCAAGTGATTTAATGCATTCATCATATTTTTATATACATATATATATCTATGTTATATATGTATATAAATGTGTACAAATTTCAAATGAATACAATAATCCAGGATGATTTCCCTATAAGTATTGCTGTTTTAAAGTGTGCCAGGCAGAATTTCAAACTTTTTGACGTACATTATCTCACTTAGTCTTCATAGCAATACTGTGAGGTTAGTACTACTCCTTAGCTTATTTTACAGGCGAAGAAACTGAAACACAGAAAAATTAACAAAGTTGTAAGTAACTGTAGTTTGCCTCCAGATCATATACTTTTAATTCAATCCTTTAGTTTTAGGAAAAAATACTTGGCTAAATGAGACTAGAATTACACTGATTCTCAAAGAGGTATGTGTACTGTATTTGCCTACAAGAAGTGAAGCTGAGAGCTAAGGCAGCTTTGGTTGATAATTCAAGTACTTGAATATATTCATCTTAAATAATTGGAACATGAAGGCAGAAGTTAACGAATGAACCTGGATAGCTTTTGAATTAAAAAAAGAATTCTTAAGCTGCTTTTCAAATGTCATTAAAAATTCATCCTACATTTTCAAAGAGAGCAATAATCTGAGGAAGAAAAAATATCTATGGATTATTACCTAAAAGCTGAAAGATATTATAAAGATAAAACCAAAACAGCATATAAAATATTTAAAAGTGTAGAGCACCTGGCTGTTGTAGGAATTGTTTGCATAAATGGATAGAGTTTAGGATGACTCATATTTGTTGGAAGTGTAGCGTCAGCAATATATTATAAAAACAATGGGCTAGCCTATCTTTAAAAGTTTCAAATGAGACTTGAAATGCTCAATTACATAAATTGGGATTTTTTTTGTTACATGACAAAACTTACTGAGTTAAAACCAGTTGGTTATGATATTAGCTTACCATTTGGAATCTTTCTGATACATAAATCTTTATACCCTTATGCTCCAAATGACATTTTATTGATACTTTATTGATATTTCCATTTATATTGAAACCTCTTTAAAATAGTTTCTGTGAAATAATATTAGGACAGATATTGTTTTGACTGAATTTTCAAGGAGTCTCTTTTAAAACTCCTGATTGTTTCTTACGACTTCAGTAGATGTAACATAGTTGTCTCATTGCTAATATTTAATTTTTAAAAATCTTTCAAAATTAGCATAAGAACTTGACACATGATTTATAGTCCAAACATTCAGTATACTTGTTGGAGTCTGTGATACCATTTGTAGTGTTTTTCACTCACAGACATCAGCTATTACTCAGAAAACAATTCCATTGTGGAAAATGACTTGAAAAGCAGTTTTTAAAAGTTACACTTTAGTATAGAACTAAACATATTGTTCTGTGTTAAGTTGTATAATAGTACAGCTTAAAGCAGTTCATGAAAAGCATGAAAATACAAACCAAGGAAAGGTAAACACTAATTTCTAGAAGTCTTTTCCTTTGGCATTTGGAAGTAATCATATTAACTATTGCTAGAAAGTGTTTTCTCAGCCCAGTGAAAATTTGTGATTACATTATCTCCTGCAAATTTTGTCACCCTCAGAAAGATCTGGATGTTGTGGTTCAGCTTCTTGCTTGGGTTCCAGAGCAGCCATCTCCTCGTGCAGAAATAGCTTTAAGCCAGGACTATTTTCTCTTCTGTAGTCATGAAAAGTATTTTTTGAGCCTTCAGATTTCTGTGTTGTACTTTTACAGACTGAATAACAGCAGACGATGAAAATGTTCACCACTTTCTAAACAGAACATAAGCTATAATTGCCAGAAAGATTTCTCCCATTACACCTTGAGGTCTATTGAGCTCATTCAAGATGTAATTGGAGAACAAATACAGCAACACACTCATCAGGGCAGACTCAAGTGCTTGTCTTGGGAATGGGGTGTTATATAATGTTATAGACTTTATTTCCATTGACACTCCTCATTCTTATCTAGTAAAGTACAATGCTACCTTGGCAACCCTATCACCATAATTAAAGTGCATACACTGCCTTCCCACAAGATTCTAAGAAACATTTGAACAACAGTTAAGTGCAAAAATGATACCAGGTCTGGGAAACAGGTCCTGCTTATTACCATAATTGTGGGCTAATCTGTTTTCATTCAGGAACTAGCCTGAAGCAACAATAAAAGCAGGGCATCTGAGATCTGAATTCTGAGTTTTCCCCCCTATAGTAAAACAGACCTTTCACAGGAGATTCTTCCCACACTGTTCTCCTTAGTGCTCATTAAATAAAAAGAAAAATAAAACCAAAACCAAAAAACCCTCACTAATCTGTAGTGCGACATTACTAAAAGGAGAAAATCCTTTTGGAGTTAGGGAAGTCTCATTTAGACAGAATTTTAGGACAAACCAGCCTTCTCTGTAAGCGGCAGAGTGGAATTGTTGGGCTTTGATATTGGAAAGTACTTGATAAAGACGCAGACCTACTGGAGAACAGACTTGAGGATATGGGGAGGGGGAAGGGTGAGCTATGACAAAGCGAGAGAGAGGCATGGACATATATACACTACCAAACGTAAGGTAGATAGTGGGAAGCAGCCGCATAGCACAGGGATATCAGCTGGGTGCTTTGTGACCGCCTGGAGGGGTGGAATAGGGAGGGTGGGAGGGAGGGAAATGCAAGAGAGAAGAGATATGGGAACATATGTATATGTATAACTGATTCACTTTGTTATAAAGCAGAAACTAACACACCATTGTAAAGCAATTATACCCCAATAAAGATGTTAAAAAAAAAAAAAAAAGAAAGTACTTGGCTTGAATGTCAGCTATATCTTGGCCAAGTTGCTCTCTGCACTGCATTTTCCTCTTCAGTGAAATGGGGCTTCTAAGGCCTCCTTCACAGGCTTGTTGCAAGATCAGCTGAGATATTACATGACAAGTGCTAACCATACATCATTATCTGCACATACCTGTGTTTGAGAACTACCTGTGTAGGATGTCAGGATCCCGCACAATTGAGGGAAGCACTGGCTTTGTTCTTGCCACCAGGGCAGCTTGTCTACTGATGAGCTATATCTTTTGTGTTCCAGCATTCTTTTATTGTGCATCATTATTGCAGCAAAGTACCAAATGAGACAGTAGAAAGATAGCCAAATGGGAGAATTCATCTTAGCAACTAAATCACAGGTGACCTGGGAGCACTCAGTGCTTTTCCAGGGCATCCAATTCCTTCCACAAGTGTGGATTAGGTGTCTACTATGCACCAGTGTACCAGATAGGAGCTAGGTGAGAGCGGGGGATGGTAGATCTGGCTAAGATATGATCTGTCTTCTCCCCAGGAAAATGGGGGAGACTGATGTGAGCAAGTAAAGAAAATCTGGTGTGACAAAAAAGGTCATTAAACTTTGTGTTATATGTTGGAGGCACAGGCTCTGTCTTGGCATTGGAGAAGACTTAATGAAGGGGTCAACATTTGATTTGGTGCTGAAAAATGAACAGAATTCAAGAAAAAGGGCATGTGTGTAAGCTGGAGGTGCAAAAGAACATTATGTGGGAACTTTTGATTGAACATAGACAATATGGTGGGGATTGAACACAGAAAATATGGTGGGGAGTCTGAGTCCTGATTATAAAGGGTTCCCTTTGTCCTTTATCTAGTACATAATGTGTGCAAGGATTTGTGGCAGTGGCACTGGTGGTGGAGGGCACAGGGCACTCCCTCAAGAGGCTTTAAGGACTAGTCAAGAAAGAGAATGAAGGCTCACAGCAAGACAGAGGCCAGTAGTATTTGCTGTAGGGAGTGAAGAAGAGAGAGAGAATTCAAGGATGAACTTGAGATTTCTAGCTTGAGCTATGGGCTGACAACCTTGCCACTCATTAACCTGGCTGACTAACTGCCTGTATCCTCAGGTTTTGAGGTTTTGCTACCTGCTTGAGTATCCCTCCTGTTTCCTAAACAACTCAGCCTAGGCTCCTTCAGTGTCATCAAAAGGAGAAAATTACAGTAGAATGACTGATCATTCTCAGGGAGGGTTCCGTGTCACCCAGGCTAGCGTTTCTCAGTGTGGTTCACTGAGCCCTGTGTGTCGCCAAGACTTTATCGGGGACCCACCAGCTGAAAGCTATTTTCATAATAGCACTAAGATGTTATTTGCTGCTTTCACTCTCATTGTCTCACAGGTATTCAGATATGTGACATCATTGCTCTGATGAATATATGCTTGCGTATTTTTGTGTTCTGTAGAATTTTAACGTAGTAGGTTTAGGGTAAAAATATGAACATTTTTAGAAATTTACTCAGTACGTTTTTAATAGTTCTACTGTACCCTTAGTAGAAGGTTACACCTATATCTGAAACCTAGTTATCACCCACTAAATCATTATTTTGAAGTTTTTCTTCTGCCTATGTGAAAACACAATAAGAAGTATACTTTATTGTCTTGTTTTGCAATAGTTTAAAGACATATACACACAAAATATATTTTGACTTTTACATTTTATCTAAAATATTTTAGAATTTAATAATATTTTATTCTAAAATTATATATATATATATAATGTTTAAGGATGGATTGTTGGCCTAGAAAATGGGAGATTAGAAGAACAACTTTTTCAATCCACAGCCAAACTGTCTCCACCTAAAGATAATGAAAAAGATGAAACTGATTGTAGAGAGTTCTCTGACCTATGGAAGGGAGGAATCTGGGTGCATCTGTAAATAAGAAACAAAAGTATGATGAAAGTTATCTTTCTCTTGGCTTTGGTGATGTTAATAATTAACCTTATTGTGTGGAGTGCAATAGAACGTTTTTGAATAGCATTATGACATCATTTTGAGACCGATCTTTCAGAGTTTAAAGAAGGAATTGAACATCTTAATGTGTATATGATATCTTTAAAAATTAAAGTTCTGTTAGTTTTTAAAACTGGGAATCAAAAAGCCACAGGAGCATCTAATAGGTAAATTATTTTATTGCATTGGCTGGAAATGCACACACAATAGCTGAGACTAATCGAGCTATGTGTATTTGAAAATCGAATTACTGTCTCATCTGAAGATTTCTGCTTTTGCTGTAAAAAACAGTGAGTCTATGTTTGTATCCATCTGACATCAGCAACAACAAAACATCAAAGAAGATTTTCTTTTATGTGAAACCTTGGCAACAAACACAAGTGGTACTGAAATATTCAAAAGTATTGAGTAACTTTTTTTAAATCTCATGGTTTATCTTGAAACAACTAACTGTGTTGACATTTACAATAATGGTGCAAAGCAATGGTGAGTAAAACTCCAGGTGTCTTTCCACACATGAAAGCAGTACCACCAAAGTGTCCTGCTAGTCATTGTAATCCCTAACATGCATTTGCAATTTTCAAAAAGCTAGTCACTTAAAAATGTCCTTGGCAAAGTTGTAAAATTATTAATTTTATTAATCTTAGTCCTTCAGTATGTATCTTCATAATATGCTGTATGATATAATTGGAAGTATGCATAAAGCCCTTCTGCTTCATTCTCAAGTATGACCATTGCCTCAAGGAAAAGCACTTGTATGGTTATTTGAGTTGGGAACTCATCTAGGCATCTTTTTATGGAGCATTATTTTTACTTGAAAAAATGAGTGGGCAGACAAACTATGAGGATTCAGACTTCAATGTTTGACAGATATTTTCTCTAAAATGAATGAAGTGGACCTGTCATATCAAGGAAGAGTATGACAAAAGTTATCCTTCACTTGGCTTTAGCAGTGTTAATAATTTACCTTATTGTGTCATGTGCAACAGAACATTTTTAATAGTATTATGGTACAAGGTGTGGTGTCATTTTGAGACCCATCTTTCAGAGTTTAAAGGAAAAGGAATTGAATACTTTAAATGTAGATGTGTTAAGCTGACAGTATTTGTCACCAATGAGATAAAATTCAAGTTTTCAAGCACAGATTAGAATTTTGGAAAGTTTAGGTCTATCACCATGAGCTTGAGGACTTCCTAGTCCTTATAGACTAGTGAGAAATGTGATTATTTAAAAGTCTAGCTTATTGAGGCATAATTTACATATAGCAAAATTTATTCCTTTAGGTATCTAATTCTTTAAGTTTTGAGAAATATATAGTCATGTATTTACTACCACAAATAGGATATAGAATATTTCCAACAATCCAAAAAGTCTCTAGGTATTCCTTTAGAGTCAATTCTCTCCTCCCACCCCCAGCCCCTGGTCTAATTTTTGTCCCTATAGTTTTTGCCTTTTCCAGAATATCATACAATACATAGCCTTTTGTGTCTGACTTTGTTTATTTAGCATAATGTTTTTGAGACAAATGTGATTTTTTCATTTTATATAATAAAATGTGTTAACATTTGATCTGCATAGATTGGTGAAGCAATATTTTCCAAATAACCAATCATGTGTAGGTAACACATCCGCTCCATGTGCAAGATAAACATGGATTTTAATGTACTGCGTGTAAAAAATTCATTGATAAGGTTTCAGATCCCACACTGCATGGTTACTTGTTGAGTGTGAGTATACTATCAGAAAACAGTATTCCTGATTATCTGAAAATGCTATTCAAATATTGCAGTCTTCAATGACATGCATATCTGTGTGAGGCCAGATATTCTTCATATCCTTCAATCAGAATAACATAATCACCTAGATTGAATGAAGAAGCTGATATGAGAATCCAACTCTCTTCTAGTAAGCCAGACATTAATGTTTGCAATGCCACACACCTTGCTAATTTTTTTGTTTTGGAAAATATTTATTTTTATAGACATGTCATTTATGTTGATAGGTAGTAGGGTCATCACTGTTATTTTAAATAAGTTGATAAATATTTTTACATTTTCTTCTTCCTTTCTAATACAGTAAATATCAAAAGGTATATAATCTCTATAAACAAATGATCTTTGGGTTCTTGATAATTTTCAAGAGAGTAAAAGGTCCTGAGACCAGAAAGTTTGAGAGTTGCTGACCTAGGTGGACTGACAGGTACCACTGGAGAATGAGAATAGCTGGAGAGGGTAGAAGTAAGGAAACAAATTTTACCTCTGATTCCCTGTCTCATTGTAAGATCTAAACATATGATTGTAGAATAAATGAAAGTCAGGTCATAAGCCAATGTAGTCAGACTAATCAATTCAGGAGAATGAAGTCTCTGAGATGAACGGATTATTTTATCAAGGACCTATCATCCTGTCTCAGAGGGGCATCTGGGTTGGTCCTGATGCTAACACAGCTGCTCTAGAAGAGACTGGGTGTGAGCTGATGGTTGCTGCTGACAGTTAGGTTGAGAGTCTAAGCAAACCCTTCAGATAAAACAAAATGTCAAATGCCAATGGAGGAGCAGAGCTCAGGGTCTGTTGCCAGAAGTGGCCAGATTTAGGGAGTAAACTGGAAAGGAAGGAAGGAGTTTGTGTGACGGAAGGACCAGAATGACTTGGCCAACTAGTTTGCGAATGAGCATATCTGGATTTGATCTGGGTCAAATGGAGGCTTCTTCTGATGCTGACATGGTCCTGGATCAGGTCGTACAGTGATAGAATCTCAGTGGGATCCCACGAGGAGCAGAGAGATGGCAAATAGAGGTTGGTGGTGGTGCTATTGAGGGAGAGAGTGGGCAGTGCTGGTAGGATTTTTCTCCTATTTCCTCTCTCACTATACCTTTGGTCTGACTCTAGAGACTGAGTTTTACTTAGTCTTTGATCTTTATCAGAGGCCAGGAGTCAGATTTGGTTGTAGTGGGAGTTGGTGGGATGGGACTGGATGGAGTTTCTCAGCAAAAGTAAGCTGATCTGTGTCCCAGCCTCCTGACTTGCTCTCACACATTATACACTTATTGTTCAGTTATTATCCTAGGAGACACCTGATTTATTCTGAAGCAGAGAATTTAAAAATGTATGCCCAGCGCTGCTGTCAAAATCACATCGACATCTTTTTGTCTTAAAAATGCAATAAACTTGGGCTTCCCTGGTGGCGCAGTGGTTGAGAGTCCGCCTGCCGATGCAGGGGACACGGGTTCGTGCTCTGGTCTGGGAGGATCCCACATGCCACGGAGCGGCTGGGCCCGTGAGCCATGGCCGCTGAGCCTGCGCGTCCGGAGCCTGTGCTCCGCAACGGGAGAGGCCACAACAGTGAGAGGCCCGCGTACCAAAAAAAAAAAAAGAAAAATGCAATAAACTTTCCTCCAGATTTGGCAAAGTCATAGCTTTTTAATGTGCTTTGTTAAAGCGTTAGCTTTAAAAAGATTAAGCACAGGTTAACCTAGATTCTTTATTAATATTGTATTTGTGGTGACAGTGCATTACACATAATTCTATAGGAATTCTATTCTAATTTAGTAATAATTCACATCCATGTATCCAATATGACAGCATTATTAATTATATCTCAATGAGTATGGAAAACATATACACTGTTAATGCTAAGCATTGTTAGAAGTTATGTCAAATTTTGCATGTTACATAGAATAAGTAGTAGTATCAACACCTCATCTTTAATAAACCCAGGGAGTATCTTAACCTGACAATTTTTTCTTACAGTGTGTGTTGATAAATATAAGACAATATTTACTATAGGAAATGCAAAGTATAGAATTTGTCCAGAAGAATTTAGCCTTCTTAGCAGGAGCATGATTATTTGGTTACCTTCTGCTCTCTGCTTCCTGCCTGCAAAGTGTGTGATCTTTTTCCCTCTCCTTCTTCCTAATATCCTGTGAAGGTGCCAATTACCCTGCTGCTTATCAGTTGAAAACTATGCCTGGTGCAAAGGGAACATCAATTATTTGTGAGCAGAGAGCTAAGGCTGCTGGAATCATAATAAAGGAGGCTGGAGCTTCCAGCTAATAGAATATATCAAAAGGTGATGTGTAGACCAAAGAGAGCACATTTTAGAAGTCTAGGCCTCAAAGATAAAATTAGGCCAGATTTGCAGACTTTAATGCTATGTAAGTTATGTAAGAATGTACTAATGTTAATGAAGAAAACTGGTAGGGTATTTTCCTTTAATCTACATGGTTTTTAACACACACTGTGGATTTATTAATACTATTGTCTTTTGCTTCCAAATGGTAGCCAAACATCAGGGATGTTAAAGCCCAGCCTCCTCAGACCCCTGTCTGAGCCTTTAGAGGTGTGTTTGTTAACTTTCCGTGATTGTTATTGCCTTGTAGTTTCAGGTTGGACTTTTAACTTTCTTTTTTTTTTTTGTGGTACGCGGGCCTCTCACTGTTGTGGCCTCTCCCGTTGCGGAGCACAGGCTCCGGACGGCCATGGCTCACGGGCCCAGCCCCTCCGGGGCATGTGGGATCCTCCCGGACCGGAGCACGAACCCATGTCCGCTGCATCGGCAGGCGGACTCTTAACCACTGTGCCACCAGGGAAGCCCTTAACTTTCATTTTTAAAGAGGCAGTTAAAGAGATTGGGTGGGTGTGGAAATGTCAACCATTAGTTAACCTGGCTTGGGGAGTTTATTTCCAATTCTATGAATAGAGTTTCCAACTGCCTAGAAAAGCTCACATATCTCTCTCTCCTAATATTCATATAAAATAATTCAACTGGCCACTTTAACGTTCTGATTAACGTTATACAGATGCTCACACAAAATTACAAGGGCTAGAATATTACTTTTAGAAGTGAACAAGATGCCTTTACAGGCAGAATGAAATCACAAATTTGCCACTAACCCATTCTCACTAAGGTAGATGAGGATTACCCATTGATTTGTTTTGAAAATAAACTTTTATTTTAGAATACTTTGTGCAGAAAAGTTTCAAACATAGTACGGAGAGTCCCTGTACCACTGCAGCCTGCTGCCCTGTTGTTAACATCTTACATTGCCATAGAACGTTTGTCACAGCTGAGGAACCAATACTGACACGTTATTACCTATTGATTTTTAATTTCCTTTGAGTATTTATTATTTGTAAGACACTGCTTCGATATTAGAAATTTCTTCAATGTTCACATATTATATTAATTTTTTCCAAGTCAGTTATATTTATACGTCAGCTTATTGCCTTCCAAGTGGATTGCTTGTTTGCTCTTGATGGTACTTTACCTTTTCGATCCTGTGTGTAACCAAGTCTCCGTGCTTCTCTCAGCCCCTGAGACCTTCAAGGATGAAGGTCAGATGCACTGAGTGATGTTTTAACTTCAGTACAAGGAGACTGCTAATCAGCAAAGGCACTTTAAAAATCATCCCACTTAATTCACATACTTCACAGAGGAGGAAACAGAGGCCTGTCTAGGCAAGGTGACTCACCCAAGGTCACACGTCACTGGTGGCAGAGTCTGGACTGAAGCCCAGCCTCTTAACTCCTCCACATTTATGACCTCTGATAAAATTTTCACAGTGACGCTTTTATTCTATTTATTATTTATACCCTGCCTACTTTAAAAAAGAATTGGAGCCAGCTGCCCTGTGATTTACTTTGCTTTGAATGCAATATAGATCATTGGATCCTGCATGATTGAAGTGGATTTTTAAAAAGTGAATAATGCTCTTATCTGTTTAATAAACTATTTAATAAATAGTTCCTGTTATCTAACCACCATGCTATTGATGCCTTGCACATAGTAGGCACTCAATAAATACAGATAAAATGAACAAATGAATAATGCTAACTTGGGACTGATGAACAAAAGTTCACAGCACAAGCAGGTGAGTGTGGCATGACTTCGTGGAAAGAAATATGATTTTTTATCCTTGGCTCTGGAAAAGGCAGGGCTGGGTAAAAGATACTGTGGCATGAATTATGATGATTTTGGCTTGTGATTCCCTTATGCAATTAGATGAGCTTCAAAGGTGAACACACATCTATGGGGGTCTGAATGGTGGAAAGTGTTCCAGGTCCCAAGTGTGATGTTGGGTAAGTTGCTTGGCTTTCCTGAGCCTTGGGTCCCTCACCTGTCAGAGTCTCTTGGGGCTGTTGTCACTGTTAAATGGGAGAGCGACGGGAAAGTGTTTTGTAGTCGCTAAAATCTGAAATAAGTGTTACTTTTTTTCCTGCAAGTTACTTAAGCATAGTGAAAAGGTTAGAAAAATGAATATTGGGAATTGAAAAGGGAAATAAATAGATGTCAGGACAAAATGGTTTTGTAACTCAACCATATGACAGAGGAAACTCAGTCAAAAATGTCAGGCACTGGGACTTAACACCTGCCTGGTAGGAGAAGGGAGCTGACCAGGCCAGAGTACCCTGCTGGCAATTTCTGCCCTGCTCTGCCTCAGGTTTATCACTCTATTAGGGAGGGAGTGGAGAAACCTTGGTACACACGGAAGTACTCTTTAGGTAAGCTGCGGTGTATATTAATAGAATCCTTTTCCAATCAAAATACTCAAAGTGACTTTGCACTTCTACGCCACGACTTCTGACTTCTGGGGGTCAGATAAAGCCAGGGCCAAATGAGACCCCACAGCAGTTGCATAAAACGGCTGCCAGAATATGATATCGCAAATCGCCCTGTGAGAGATCTTCACTCTTACTAACTGGGACTTGCTTCATTCATTGCTGAGCTGCCCCAGGCAAGACTGAGAAGTAACCTTAGTTTTGCCTTCCTGCTTGTAATTTCCCTCAATATACCCCAGTTTTAGACATCTAGGGCCTCTGCTGTACTGTCTGGGCTAGCTCAACCCTCCACATAAAAGGAGCTCTGGAGTCCATCTCTTCTTCTCTCTTCTTTCATTTGTTGTTCCCATCCTATTTAAACATGGCCTGGCTGATAACTCATTACCTTAGGGCCATCTCTGTGCTCCAAACCATAAACACTCAACCCATGTCCATACTGAAAGGAGGTGATGGACCATCATCTTGTGTAGCAGGATGTTCAGAGAATTGATGTGAGAAAAATCAGAGTTTGGTTTTAGACATATTGGTATATGTAGGATATCCATGTGGATCTGTTCCTTAGATATAGACTGATCATCAGGAAAGAGGCTAGGATAAGTGATGTAAATTTTGTGATGATTTAGTAGAAGAGCAATTAGACTGTGTGGCCTGGTGGGTGGAAGAGGGTGTTAACTTAAAGGAACAACACATAACATAAGAGTTATGAGTTTCAGTTTTATTCAGGGTCTTACTGAGGCCTAAAGCCTGGGAGGCAGCCACTCAGTTAGCTCCGAGGAAACTTCTCTGAAGAGGTAGGGGAGAGGCCTGTATATATCTGGCATATATTCCCTAGCCAGATTTGTGTCTAGGGAATATGTGCAGTCAAGCATACATCTTGGTAAACGATTACTGCTGATCACAAAGAACAGATACTCAGTTTAAGGATTTTAGTACTTTTCTATGTATGGGAAGGTGCAATAATCTGGGGCCTGTTTATCCAAAGCACAGAGGGCCTCATCCTGTTTCTCATCCTGTTTGCCTCTTGAGTTGCACTTTTGGTGGGCAACTGCAATGGGCTATGACTTAACCCTTGTAGAATTGGGTAGTGAGCAACGCTTTTCGTTCCTCTGTGTTCACAAAAGTACTACGGCAATCCATGAGATCTTTGGCAGGACAGGTAATGTTCCTGCTTCCCTATTGGTCCCACAGTTTGATTGATAAAATGTGTTTAATTTTTAAAAATTGCTTTTTATTCAAAGACCTAAAAGGACATATGTTATGAGTTTTAAAATATCTCAACATTTTCTTCTAAAGTGGCTGAAAGGAAATATCCTTCTTGGCCAACCACTTCTGCTTTTGCATATTCATTCACTTTTCCATTCAACCAACAAATATTTACTGTGTGTTCACTATTTGCCAGACACTGTTCTAGGAAGTAGAGATAAAACAACAAGCCAGGTAAAGTCACTGACTTCATGGAACTTACAGTAATCAGAGGAGACAATCAATGGACAGTACAATAAAAGAGTAAATGTATTTCAAAAGGTGATAAGTGCCCTGGAGAACAATAAAGTGGTATAAGAGAAATAGGTGGTCTGGGAGTGGAGGTACTAATTTACATAGGTGGTCAGGAATGAACTCTCCTAAGGTGATATTTATTAAGGTTCTGAATGAAATTAGAGTTATAACTTTATAGTCTCCTATTTTCCATTAGCCAGCCCGCTGAGGGCATCTTTATCAGGGCTTATGCCACATGAGATCTGAGATACAAAGTCTAAGAACTGGGCTCCATCCCTTGATTGGTACCTAAACTATCCTGCTGCTCATTTTCTCCCCACTGGAGAAAGGTGGAGACTCCATTACTTTGGAGGCAACTGGAGTCAGGATGAACCTGCTCCTTCATTCTTAGGAGGAGAATAACATTTAGTAATGCTTTTTTGTTCTGCTACATTTATGGAATAAACGATTCCATAGAAGGAATATCTGTCATTGCAAAAGATTTTTCCAAATAGTTTATCCCTTTATTTCCTGGATTTAACTTAATAAAACATTTGGAATAAAATCTTCAAGACCATATTGCACATAGACTGCAAAAACAGTTTGTTGGGCAATTTAATTTGTTTACACTGGTACTTCTTTACCAAAGCATTTGAGTTAGCTTATGTCATATAATAATATATCAAAATATAAATGAGAAATGTAAAATTCAGGACAAAAATAATGTAAATCTAGAGTAGAAAGTCATGATCCAAGAAAAGATACTAGAATGAAAAGGTCTCTAAGGCTCTAAGGCTGAACATTTGGTTCTAAACTTCCTGGTGGTCAAAGTGACAGGGTAAAAAGGTCAGGCCCATCATTTTTATTTGCCAGAAAGGGAAAAAAATATACTACATCTCTAAGGAAAGTAAAACCTTTCCTAGTGTTTACTCTACAAGATGTTTCTCATGGAGATAAGTTGAATATAATTTAAGTCCTATGTATTAAGTTTACTGCTTTAAATGGCAGCTGCTTATTAATATTTTGAGTAACTATTAAAATGTTGTCTACTATTTTTCCTGAAATGAAAGGGACTCAGAGTGATGTATTTTTGAATTTTTATTTGTTACTTTCCTTGCCTTTTTGTCTTTTCTCTCACTTTCAACCTCTTGGCCATGGCTTTGCCCTGCTGTCAGTGCCCATGCTTCTAGGAGAACATTCTCCTACTTGACTCATTTTTGGCTTCTGATATACCATGCATGGACAGCTTGATAATCATGCTTACAGAGTTGTATTTAGAGTAATAAATAATAATAATGATAAAACAACATCATTTACAAACACAATATATAGTGAGCAGTGTTCTAAACATTTGGCATATATGATCTCATTTAATCCTGTTTACAATCTGTGAGGGAAAAAATGACCACTTCCATTTTACAGATAGAACATTAAGGCTCAGAAGGGTCACCCAACTTGCCTGCTGTCTCACATGTGTAGGTAGGCTGAGAACCCAGGCAGCAGACTACAGAGCTAGGCTGTTAGAAGCTCTCACAGTGGGATGACTTGATGTCACCTGTTTTTGTTCTTCAAAGCTCTTCCACCATCCCACACTTGCTTCTTGTGTTCTGGATGGTTGCAGTCCTCAACACACAGGCTCCTGATAAGTGACGTGTGTGACTGAACTGTTTAGTGCTTATGGGATAAAGGATTTCCTCTGGCAAGAGAAGATGCTGTCTGAGAGGTACTGAACTTCTAAAGCCTGGCCCTACCTCTCTGAATCACAATATCTGAATTCTAACCTCCAATCTTCTTTTTATTCACTTCTTCAAAGTAAGTATATCTGTCTCTAGATCATGGTTCCTTCAGCTACAAACATTTAAGATTGTAGAGTCTTATGCAAGTTGAAATGAGAAAGAAATATGAAAACATTTAAAGCGCCTAAAGTCCCCTCTTTTTGCATTCTGAATAAGGAATTACCATATGTTCTTTGCAGAGGCTTCTATAAATGGAACCTCATAGAGTTTCAATTGACTAAATAAAGCTATTTATTTTTAAATGTTATTCTTGCCATTTCATATATTTTCTGTTACATAAAACATCTTTTGTGTATTCATATTTCTCAACCATGATTCTAGTATCCTTTCTATATTGCACCCTGTCTGCCCATGCAGAATTGACCAGCAGTTCAAGTGCATAAAAGAATCCTCCACCTAAATTTAGAAACTGGTAAATAAAACAAAGATAGGAGCCTCAAAGTCTGCAGTAGTACAGCTGATAATCTTTTTGGCTTTTAAACAAATGTAAATACTCTAAAACTTGCTCTCAGCAAGTAACTTCATAATTAGGTTAATGTAATAGCACTTTGTCCTTTTGTATCACATTTCAGCTGAAGACCTAGAAGGGATTTTAACAAATGCAAGTGCTTTTTACCTTGGTTCCTGTAGAAAAGGAGGCTTGGATGATTATGCTCATGTGATGGTCAGTCACATCAAGACCATTAGGGCTGGTGAGCAGGCCATGAATTACCACCACAGTCCAATCTCGCCTAGACTTAGCACAACAAATCTTCTTGCACTTTCTGGGTCAGTCCCGGTTTTTGTTTTTAACCTAGTGTTACATATTACCTAAAAGTAACCCATGGAATGTGCCAGTATATGGAGGTTAATCTTCATACCTCTGAAAGGCTTCTCATCCATACAGCTGGAATTTTGTTTTGACCTTAACAAATGCCTGCTTTGAGGATTCAGGCATGTCCATGAATATAGGATGAGCTAGTAAAAGAAATAATTCAAGTATTCAATCAGTAAAGCAATAGAGAGGAAAGGGGCTGTATGGTGAAGAAGGAAGAGGGAAATGAGGATGGGCAGGACTGCATGGGGTCTGTCTTATATTGATCTACTGTCTGGCCTTAGCTCTCTGAGCCTTGTGACAAACAAACTATGGGAATTCAAGAAGCTATTTTCAAGGCAAGATGGTCAGAGGTAGGGACATCAAGACATATGGACACTAATATGTATAAAATAGATAACTAATGAGAACCTGCTATATAGCACAGGGAACTCTACCTCACTTGGCAGTACAGTAGAAACTAACACAACATTGTAAAACAATTATACCCCAATAAAATAGGAATGTTCTTTGATACTGGTGATAATGTGGGACTCAGAGTGGAAAGAAGGTCAGTTTCATCATTGCTACAGAACATACACCTGGCATCTCAAGTGTTGTTACCTCTGAAAGCATAGGAGCACCTTGGCACAGGTGGCAGTGACAGCGATGAAACCCACTCAAGGGACTCTCCACCATGGACATTGGTGATGGATCAGGGCAGAAAGAGATGCTGGTAGATGTTCTGACTAATTCTTAAAACACCTGTGAGGCACCTCTGGGGTCTTTTAGACATAGTAGGGTGAGACTTTACAGGTGGCTGAAGTATCACATTAGCAACTTCTAGAAGCAAGAGCTAGAGAAACTTGGCTTCCTACTATTATCTTGATCATATTATCTGAATTCATGGGTTGGTGAGGTCTAGAGAAACTCAGACTGCATATAGTAAAATTAATAAATCAGAAAAAAATATCTGGTTATGCTTGACTCAGGCTTTTGGTTATAAATATAGCAAAGCAAGCCTGCTGTTAAAAGAGAAGTAACTGGATGTGTCAGATTTACTGGAACAGAGGAGAACCAGATTTCTCTTTCTGTACTGGTGGCAGTCTGCCTAGTTCCTTGCAAGAAGCCGCTCAACAGGGGCGGGGTACAGCAAAGAAGTAGATGGCAAATCCCACTCTTGCTTGTTCTACACGCAGTTACTAAATGAAGACCAGTTCTCAAGGCTCTGGATTGGCATTAGTGAGTTGGGACATTTACTCTCTAGGAAGTAGATTATAACACACCAGAGGGTTTTATAAAAGCCTGGTCCAGTGTAATCATAGCTCCTTGTGCCTCTAGGTGACTTGCTTGTCAGATTTTCCACTGACACCCAGGCAAAGGAGAGTGAATTTGAGCCCCAGGGATCTAACAAAAGCTTTCCAGGAAAAGTCTTTCAGGTTTCTACTTATATCTTAAAAATGCTTGTAAAATTTTTATTCTACTCCATGGTATGTTTGTTTTACTTTTGAGTAAAATAGATGTTCCAGAAAAATGTTTATTCAGTGACTTAGCAGAGCACTCAGCACATCCTCATGTACTTCTGGTGATACATTTTATATATCTCTCTCTATATATACATAGATACACATATTTTATTTATATTTATTTTATATACCTATGTAAAGTATATGTACACATATGTTAAAAAATATGTATGTGTCTATTTTTTTTAGTACAGACGTTTCAACAACAGCTCATTTTTTGATTATGGGGGGAGGTGCTGTAGGAAGCTTATGGTGGGGCTGTTGCTGAGAGCATAAGTGCTTCATTGGTGAGGAGGGGAAGATGCTTCTAGGGATCCTGGTGAAGGGCCCTGGGGATGAAGAAGGTTGATGGGAACAGTTCTAGCTTCCCCTGACAGTAGGATGTGTTGGCCCTGGGGTCTGGCCAGGCTACGGTCCACATGGGAAGATGTGAGTCAGTCACAGGTTTCTGGAAGACCAGCTACTTGGTTAACAGCTCTTCTTACGATTGACCTTCCAGTGTGGATAGAAGTGTGCACCCAGGAAGCAGGAGCAAACAAAAGAAAACAAGCAAGATAAAGAGCAGCCAAAATTTTCTCACTTGACTAAGAAGGGAGACTCTCAGTTATTCTTTGCCTGACAAAAGAGCTAGACTCTGACAACATGAATTAGATCTTAACGTCTTTTTTATTTTTGTTTTTTTTTGGTGATGGGGGAGGTGCTGTAGGAAGGTCTTGGGGGCCTTGGTGAGACAGTATATCAAAGATTATATTCTATATTAATATTTAAAGTATTTTATTTATTGCTCCAAGAACACTGAAATGGCAATAAAAGGAGAATCTACACCCATGTGATGCCTGTGTTCATTTTTCTGTTTCTTTTTCACATGTATATGATAGTTACTCTTTTTACTAGGAGCATAGTAACCATCTGGAATTCAGCTTTTCTCAGCTAGTTGTACATCATCCATGTTTATCTCTTTATTGCTAATCCGAGTTTTTAAATGAAAAAGGTGGGACCATGTCTCCTGAGATTAGGCCACCTAGGAATAAATGCAGAGTGATGGAGGGTATGGTGAGGGGGACTCTGAAAAAGGAGGACAAGCAGGTGAAAAGAGCAGAGGGGTGGGGAGAGTAGGAGTAAAACTGGGTCCATATGTTGCTCTCCAGATGCTCCCTACATTTCATATTTTAATTTAAAATGAATAGTGATACTGATGCATTTCATGTGGCAATTTACAGTTTACTGGGTGCTTGCACATCTGTTTGATCTTCATGGGTCCTTGGGGACACTAAAGGCAGCCATTTCTTTGCAGATAAATTAAAAGAGGATTGTATTATCTGACATCAATTAATGATTTATCCCATTAATGAGATTTTTTAAAATAAATTTCTGAATCCATTTATAAGATTTATCTGCTTTAGTGACTTAGGATTAATATAGTCAAGAATGTTAATAAAACTGAATTTGTTGATCTTTATTCTCATGTGATGTGAGCTGTGAACTTCTGAACTGACTGTCAATTCCTAGGTTTCCTTTTCTTTATAAATCTTTCAGTGGATTCCTACCTGAATATCAATGTAAAAGAGGGAAGAGTGCTATTCCTACACATTTAAAAGCACAACCATGTGTGGGTCCTCTGACTCATAAAATCAGCCCTGTTCACATTCTCATTCAACCTGGATTGGGTTGGAAGGGAGAAATTTACCTTGTTTTTCTCTCTGCCATTTAGTTTACAAAGGGAGAAGAAAATACCCTCGGAGCTAGATTCCAAAGCTGAAAAAGTGAAGTAGAGGAATCTTAAGTTATTATCATACCCTGTCACACCAAACAGACATACATGCACACACAACACATCATCGTTTGGCATAGGTGGACCAGACAAATTTGAGTAACAGTCTCTGTTCTATCAATCGCTACTATTAACATATAGTGATAGGTAGGAGTCTTCTGGTCCTGTTTTCTTATTTTTACAATTGGGAATAAATCATTAGGTTGCTGTATTCATGATGTCAAACGATGTGCCTACCACAGTCTCAACTCTGGCTGTGCAACCCCACACATTTGTGGAACTTTAAAATAGCAAAAACAGCTGTCTGACCCTTCCCAGACTGAGTTACATAATTGCGGGTGGGCTGAGGTCTCAATATTTTGATAAAGCTCTCCAGAAAGTTCTGATGCTCAGCCAGGGTTGAGAGTCACTGACCTGTAGGACAATGCCTCAGCATTGGATTTCACCCTTTTTCCACCCTCTCTGTAGACCTTCCCCAAGTTGTGACAACCAAAATTGTCTACCGATATTGCTAAATGTTCCCAGGGAGACAGAATTTCCCTTAGTTGAGAACCAGTGGTCTAAAACATTGGCATTCAAATTTGGGTGCTTTGGGCTGAACTTTGTCCCACCAAAATTCCTATGTTGAAGCTCTAACCACCCCCCCCCCCCCCGCCCCAGTGTGACTGTATTTGGAGACAGTTCTTTTAGGAGGTAATTAAGGTGTATAAGGTCACAAGGATGGGATCCTAATCCAATAGGATTGGTGGCCCTTTAAGAAGAAGAAAGAGAGTTCATTCTTTTTCTCTCTCTCTCTCTCTATGTGCAAGCATTGAAGAAAGGCCATGTGAGGACACAGCCAGAGGTGGCCATCTGCAAGCCAGGAAGAGAGTTCTCACCAGAAACAAAACCCTGTCAGCACCTTGATCTTAGACTTCTTGGTTTCCAAACTGGGGAAAAAACTTTCAGTTGTTTAAGCCCCCTAGTCTGTGGTATTTTGTTATGACAGCTCGATCAGACTAATACACAGGGTGAGTATCAGAATCACCAGAGGAGCTAATAAGATCACTGAAATAGCACAGGGTCTGGGCTTTTGTATTTTTACCCAGTTCCCCAGGTGACTCTGGTACTAACCAAAGCTAGAAGGCCATTGGCCCATAATAGCTCATGGAAGAATCCAAAAGAGAGATGGAGAGAGGTGGCATGAGGAGAAGGAGAGCCAAGCAACTCTGCAAGAGTCTGGGGAGGCTGTGCTGAAGGTGCTGAAGGAGAGACCCCGCAGAGCAACTATCACAGTGAATGGAACTTTAGGGAGATGGATTAAGAGCCTGAGCATTTTGTTCTGTTGGCAAAAAGTATGTGTGCCTCTTTAAGAGACTTCACTAGGGTTTAAATTCCTTTTTGTTGTCTTGAGGTAATGTTCGATTTATGTTTCTTTTTAATAAGACAACAAACTGAGAGGGACCTTCAAGATGTTGGAGGAGTAAGACATGGAGATCAACTTCCTCCCCACAAATATAACAAAAATACATTTACATGTGGAACAACTCCTGTAGAACACCTACTGAACGCTGGCAGAGGACCTCAGACTTCCCAAAAGGCAAGAAACTCCCCACGTACCAGGGTAGGGCAAAAGAAAAGACACAGACAAAAGAATAGGGACGGGGCCTGCACCTCTGGGAGGGAGCTGTGAAGGAGGAAAGGTTTCCACACACTAGGAAGCCCCTTCACTGGCGAAGATCGGGGGTGGCAGGGGGGAAGCTTTGGAGACACTGAGGAGAGCGCAGCAACAGGGGTGCAGAGGGCAAAGCAGAGAGATTCCTGCACAGAAGATGGGTGCCGACCAGCACTCACCAGCCCGAGAGGCTTGTCTGCTCACCCGCCAGGGCGGGCGGGGCTGGGAGCTGAGGCTCAGGCTTCGGAGGTCAGATCCCAGGGAGAGGACTGGGGTTGGCTGCGTGAACATAGCCTGAAGGGGGCTAGTGTGCCACAGCTAGCCGGGAGGGAGTCCGGGACAACGTCTGGACCTGCCTAAGAGGCAAGAGACCGTTGTTTCGGGGTGCGCGAGGAGAGGAGATTCAGAGCACTGCCTAAACAAGCTCCAGAGACAGGCGCGAGCTGTGGTTATCAACTTGGACACCAGAGATGGGCATGAAATGCTAATGCTGCTGCTGCAGCCACCAAGAAGCCTGTGTGCGAACACAGGTCACTATCCACACCTCCCCTCCCGGGGAGCCTGTGCAGCCTGCCACTGCCAGGGTCCCATGATCAAGGGACAACTTCCCCGGGAGAACACACAGCAAGCCTCAGGCTCTTGCAATGTCATGCCGGCCTCTACTGCCGCAGGCTCACCCCACATTCCAGTTATAACTACCATACCCCTCCCTCCTCCCAGCCTGAGTGAGCCAGATCCCCCTAATCAGTGCTGCTTTAACCCCACCCTGTCTGGGTGGGAACAGAAGCCTGAGGGCAACCTACACACAGAGGCGGGGCCAGATCAAAAGCTGAACCCAGGAGCTGTGCAAACAGAGAAGAGAAAGGGAAATTTCTCCATGCGGCCTCAGGAGCAGTGGATTAAATCCCCAAAATCAACTTGAGGTACCCTGCATCTGTGGAATACCTGAATAGACAATGAATCATCCCAAAATTGAGTCAGTGGACTTTGGGAGCAACTGTAGACTTGGGGTTTGCTGTCTGGGACTGACCTGTTTTTGATTTTTCTGTTTATATTAGTATAGTTTTTAGCACTTGTTGTCATTGGTGTCATTTGTTTATTGGTTTGGTTGCTCTCTTCTTTTTTTTAAATTACTTAAAATTTTTTTATCTTAATAAAATTTTTTTTCATTTTATTATTTTATTTTATTTTTTTTAATTTTTCTTTCTTTTTATTCCTCCCTTTTATTCTGAGCCATGTGGTTGACAGGGTCTTGGTGCTCTGGCCTGGTGTCAGGCCTGAGCCTCTGAGTTGGGATGAGCTGAGTTCAGGACATTGGAACACCAGAGACCTCCTGGTACCACATAATATCAATTGGTGAGAGCTCTCCCAGAGATCTCTGTCTCAATGCTAAAACCCAGCTCCACCCAATGACCAGCAAGCTCCAGTGCTGGATGCCCCATGCCAAACAACAAGCAATACAGGAGCACAAGCCCACCCATTAGCAGAGAGGCTGCCTACAATCATAATAAGGTCACAGAAACCCTAAAACACACCACCGGACGCAGACCTGTCCACCAGAAAGACAAGATCCAGACCCACCCACCAGAACATAGGCACCAGTCCCGACACCAGGCACCCTACACAAGCCACTGAACCAATTTCACCAACTGGGAGCAGACACCAAAAACAACGAGAGCTACGAACCTGCAGCATGTGAAAAGGAGACCCCAAACACAGTGACTTAAGCAAAATGAGAAGACAGAGAAATATGGAGCAGATGAAGGAGCAAGCTAAAAACCCACCACACCAAACAAATGAAGAGGAAATAGGCAGTCTACCTAAGAGAATTCAGAGTAGTGATAGTAACAATGATCCAAAATCTTGGAAATAGAATGGAGAAAATACAAGAAACATTTAACAAGGACCTAGAAGAACTAAAGAGCAAACAAACAATGATGAACAACACAATAAATGAAATTAAAAATTCTCTAGAAGGAATCAATAGCAGAATAACTGAGGGAGAAGAACGGATAAGTGAGCTGGAAGATAAAATAGTGGAAATAACTACTGCAGAGCAGAATAAAGAAAAAAGAATGAAAAGAATTGAGCACAGCCACAGAAACTTCTGGAACAACATTAAACGCACCAACATTTGAAGTATAGGGGTCCCAGAAGAAGAAGAGAAAGGATAAGTGATGGAAGATAAAATAGTGGAAATAACTACTGCAGAGCAGAATAAAGAAAAAAGAATGAAAAGAATTGAGCACAGCCACAGAAACTTCTGGAACAACATTAAACGCACCAACATTTGAAGTATAGGGGTCCCAGAAGAAGAAGAGAAAAAGAAAGTTTCTGAGAAAATATTTGAAGAGACTATAGAGGAAAACTTCCCAAATATAGGAAATGAAATAGTCAGTAAGGTCCAGGAAGCACAGAGAGTCCCATACAGGATAAATCCAAGGAGAAACACGCCAAGACACGTATTAATCAAACTGTCAAAAATTAAATACAAAACAAAAAAAATTAAAAGCAGTGAGGGAAAAGCAACAAATAACATGCCAGGGAATACCCATAAAGTTAACAGCTGATCTTTCAGCAGAAACTCCGCAAGCCAGAAGGGAGTGACAGGACATATTTAAAGTGATGAAAAGGAAAAAACTACAACCAAAATTACTCTACCCAGCAAAGATCTCATTCAGATTCAGTGGAGAAATTAAAACCTTTACAGTCAAGCAAAAGTTAAGAGAATTTAGCACCACCATACCAGCTTTAGAACAAATGCTAAAGGAACTTCTCTAGGCAGGAAACACAAGAGAAGGAAAAGACCTACAAAAACAAACCCAAAACAATTAAGAAAATGGTAATAGGAACATACATATGGATAATTCCCTTAAATGTAAATGGATTAAATGCTCCAACCAAAAGATAAAGATTGGCTGAAGGTTTACAAAAACAAGACCTGTATATATGCTGTCTACGAGAGACCCACTTCAGACCTGTGGACACAAACAGACTGAAAGTGAGGGGGTGTAAAAAGATATTCCATGCAAATGGAAATCAAAAGAAAGCTGGAGTAGCAATTCTCATACCAGACAAAATAGATTTTAAAATAAAGACTATTACAAGAGACAAAGAAGGACACTGCATAATGTTTAAGGGATCAATCCAAGAAGAATATATAACAATTGTAAATACTTATGCACCCAACATAGGAGCACTTCAATACATAAGGCAAATGCTAACAGCTATAAAAGGGGAAACCGACAGTAACACAATCATAGTACGGGACTTTAACACCCCACTTTCGCTAATGGACAGATCATCCAAAATGAAAATAAATAAGGAAACACAGGCTTTAAATGACACATTAAATAAGATGGACTTAACTGATATTTATAGGACATTCCCTGCAAGAACAACACAATACACTCTCTTCTCAAGTGCGCATGGAACATTCTCCAGGATAGATCATACCTTGGGTCAAAGATGAAGCCTTGGTAAATTTAAGAAAATTGAAATCATATCAAGCAACTTTTCTGACCACATCACTATGAGACTAGATGTCAGTTACAGGAAAAAAACTGTAAAAACTACAAACCCATGGATTCTAAACATTATGCTACTAAATAACCAAGAGATCACTGAAGAAATCAAAGAGGAAATAAAAAAATACCTAGAAACAAATGACAATGAAAACACAACGACCCAAAACCTATGGGATGCAGCAAAAGCAGTTCTAAGAGGAAGTTTATAGCAATACAATCCTACCTCAAGAAACATGAAACATCTCAAATAAACAGCCTAACCTTACACCTGAAGCAATTAGAGAAAGGAGAACAAAAAACCCCCAAAGTTAGCAGAAGGAAAGTAATCATAACGATCAGATCAGAAATAAATGAAAAAGAAATGAAGGAAACAATAGCAAAGATCAATAAAGCTAAAAGTTGGTTCTTTGAGAAGATAAAATTGATAAACCACTAGCACGGCTCATCAAGAAAAAAAGAGAGAAGACTCAAATCAACAGAATTAGAAATGAAAAAGAAGCAACCACTGACCTGGCAGAAATACAAAGGATCATGAGGGATTACTACAAGCAACTATATGCCAATAAAATGGACAACCTGGAAGAAAGGGACAAATTCTTAGAAAAGCACAACCTTCCGAGACTGAACCAGGAAGAAATAGAAAATATAAACAGAGCAATCAGAAGCACTGAAAGTGAAACTGTGATTAAAAATCTTCCAACAAACAAAAGTCCAAGAACAGATGGCTTTACAGGTGAATTCTAGCAAATATTTGGAGAAGAGCTAACACCTATCCTTCTCAAACTCTTCCAAAATAAAGCAGAGGGAGGAACACTCTTAAACTCATTCTATGAGGCCACCATCACCCTGATACCAAAAGCAGACAAATATGTCACAAAGAAAGAAAACTACAGGCCAATATCACTGATGAACGTAGATGCAAAAATCCTCAACAAAATACTAGCAAACAGAATCCAACAGCACATTAAAAGGATCATACACCATGAACAAGTGGGGATTAACCAGGAATGCAAGAATTCTTCAATATAGGCAAATCAATCAATGTGATACACCATATTAACAAACTGAAGGATAAAAGCCATATGATCATCTCAATATATGCAGACAAAAGCTTCTGACAAAATTCAACACCCATTTATGATAAAACCTCTCCAGAAAGTAGGCCTAGAGGGAACTTACCTCAACATAATAAAGACCATATATGACAAACCCACAGCCAACATCATTATCAATGGTGAAAAACTGAAACCATTTCTTCTAAAATCAGGAACAAGACAAAGATGCCCACTCTCACCACTATTATTCAACATAGTTTTCGAAGTTTTAGCCACAGCAGTTAGAGAAGAAAAAGAAATAAATATTCCAAATCGGAAAAGAAGCAGTAAAGCTGTCACTCTTTGCAGATGGCATGATTCTCTCTATACATAGAGAATCCTAAAGATGCTACCAGAAAACTACTAGAGTTAATCAATGAATTTGGTAGAGTAGCAAGATACAAAATTAATGCACTGAAATCTCTTACATTCCTATACACTGATGAAAATTCTGAAAGAGAAATTAAGGAAACACTCCCATTTACCATTGCAACCAAAAGAATAAAGTACCTAAGAATAAACATATCTAAGGAGACAAAAGACCTATATGCAGAAAACTATAAGACACTGATGAAAGAAATTAAAGATGATACAAACAGATGGAGAGAAATACCATGTTTTTGGATTGGAAGAATCAACATAGTGAAAATGACTGTAGTACCCTAAGCAATCTACAGATTCAATGCAATCCCTATCAAACTACCAATGGCATTTTTCACAGAACTAGAACAAAATATTTCACAGTTTGTGTGTAAACACAAAAAAAACCCGAATAGCTACAGCAATCTTGAGAAAGATCAACAGAGCTGGAGGAATCAGGCTCCCTGACTTCAGATTATACTACAAAGCTACAGTAATCAAGACAGTATGGTACTGGCTCAAAAACAGAAATATAGATCAATGGAACAGTATAGAAAGCCCAGAGGTAAACCCAGGCACTTATGGTCACCTTATCTTTGATAAACGAGGCAAGAATACACAATGGAGAAAAGACAGCCTCTTCAATAAGTGGTGCTGGGAAAACTGGACAGCTACATTTAAAAGAATGAAATTAGAACACTTCCTAACACCATACACAAAAATAAACTCAAAATGGATTAAAGACCTAAATGTAAGGCCAGGCACTATAAAACTCTTAGAGGAAAACATAGGCAGAACACTCTTTGACATAAATCACAGCAAGATCCTTTTTGACCCACCTCCTAGAGAAATGGAAATAAAAACAAAAATAAACAAATGGGACCTAATGAAACCTAAAAGCTTTTGCACAGCAAAGGAAACCATAATCAAGATGAAAAGACAACCCTCAGAATGGGAGAAAATATTTGCAAATGAAGTAACTGACAAAGGATTAGTTTCCAAAATTTACAAGCGGCTTATGCAGCTCAATATCAAAAAACAAGCAACCCAATCCAAAAATGGGCAGAAGACCTAAATCGACATTTCTCTGAAGAAGATATACAGATTGCCAACAAGCACATGAAAGAATGCTCAACATCACTGATCATTAGCGAAATGAAAATCAAAACTACAATGAGGTATCACCTTATACCAGTCAGAATGACCATCATCAAAAATCTACAAACAACAAATGCTGGAGAGGGTGTGGAGAAGAGGGAACCCTCTTGCACTGTTGCTGGAAATGTAAATTGATACAGCCACTATGGAGAACAGTATGGAGGTTTCTTAAAAAACTAAAAACAGAACTACCATATGACCCAGCAATCCCACTACTGGGCATATACCTTGAGAAAACCATAATTCAAAAAGAGTCATGTACCACAATGTTCATTGTAGCACTATTTACAATGGCTAGGATGTGGAAGCAACCTAAGTTTCTATTGACAGTTGAATGGATAAAGAAGATGTGGCACATATATATAATGGGATATTACTCTGCTATAATAAAGAAACAGAATTGAATTATTTGTAGTGAGGTGGATGGAGCTAGAGACTGTCATACAGAGTGAGGTAAGTCAGAAAGAGAAAAAACAAATAGTGTATGCTAACACATATATATGGAATGTAAAAAAAAATGGTTCTGATGAATTATGGGTAGGACAGGAATAAAGACGCAGATGTAGAGAATGGACTACAGGATATGGGAGAGGGAAGGGTAAGCTCAGATGAAGTGAGAGAGTAGTATTGACATATATACACTACCAAATGTAAAATCGCTAGCTATTGGGAAGTAGCTGAATAGCACAGGGAGATCAGCTCAGTGCTTTGTGACCACCTAGAGGGGTGGGATAGGGAAGGTGGGAGGGAGGTGCAAGAGGTAGGCAATATGGGGATATATGTATATGTAAAGCTGATTCACTTTGTTATACAGCAGAAACTAACAACATTGTAAAGCGATTATACTCCAATAATGATGATAAAAAAAATAAACAACAAACTGAGACTGCATATGAGGTGTGTCATGGACTGAATGTTTGTGTCTCCCCCAAATTCACATGTTGGATTCCTAACCCTCCATGTGGCTGTATTTGGAGATGAGGGGTCTCTAAGGAAATTATTAAAGTTAAATGAGGTCATAAGAATGAAACTCAGATGTGATAGGATTAATGTTCTTACAAGAAGAGACACCATAGAACTTACTTTCTTTCTTCCCCTATGCACACATATGATGAATGACCCTGTAAGGACATATATAGCCATATATAGCTATTTTGTAGCCATCTACAAACCAGGAAGAGAGTCTTCACCAGAAATAGAATTCTGGCACCTTGATCATGTACTTCTAGCATCCAGAAATGTGAGAAAATAAATGTCTGTTGTTTTAGCCACTCAATATATGGTACTTTGTATGGCAGCTCAGTCAGATAAATACGCAGTACACAACTATTTTGGGGTTACAGTAAATTTTTTCAATTTGTTCTTATTTAACCTCCTTTGTTTAGGTTTTTATCTAGCTCTCGAACGTCAGTGTTTACTGTGCAGTGGTTTTTATCTTTCACTGCCCAAAGTCTGGAAGATCATTTTAGATCCCTTTGGTTCCATCCATACTCCAGGCTGCTTCCTCCCTCTATCTGCACTTCTCACACGATACATGTAGAGCCTTGTTAAAGGCAGAGGTAACTTTATTTTTAATTTGTCTAATAACAAATTCTTGGTTGTCCAACACTCTCTCATGCCAAACTGGGTAACATTTGTCTAAGTTCCTCTGGCTCTTTAAACAGCATGCTCTTCCAGTTTCTAGTAACTGATACACTTAAGGACTTCTCTCTTGTTCTAAATTCTTTTTGCTCTCTTGCCCTCTGTCCTTTCTTGTCAGCCATCTCTGATGTAGCCTTCATCAATCAGTTTGTAGGGTTGGCTCTGGCACCTTTAAGGGCACTTGACAAAGATAGCATGGAAAGCAACATCATGACCACAAAAAGAGATATCATATACAGACACTCACTTTCTTTTTTTGTATGTAATCGTAGGGAATGAGGTCTTATTTCAGAATTTCAGCCAGAGTAATATATCTGTGATTCTTGGTGTCAATGCCGTTAAGTGGGTAAAGACTGACTTTTCCATCAGAGAACCATGTTATCATGAAGCTGAGAGAAGATTAAAAGAAAAATCAACACTACAGTCCTGCCACTCAAGTGTTTGTTGCTAGGGCCATCAAAGATTCCGGCTGCCAGTTCTACTTAAGCATTCTCCACAGCTTGGCTCCCTTCCTTCCCTGAAGCAGACCTTTTCCTTTGCCATGGCTGCCTTTGATACAGGCTTGATTCCTGTCATTTGGCTGCCAGTGCGGGGAAGCACCTTCAGCTGTCCAGAGTTGCCAAGAGTTTGCTTCCTCAGAGAGATCCCCAGCCTTCCTGCCCTGGAAGTAAGGAGGCAAGGCCTACTACTGAACACATCTTAGAAATGGCACATGTAGGGCTTTGGATCTTCATGCCAGATTGAGGGTGGGGAGACTGTGACTTAAACTATCATTGTGGCCTGGATCACAACATTCATTGAAGGAACCTGGCCCCAAGTAACAGCTAGATGAGTGACCATGCCATGCCATGGAGCAAAAGGCAGAATGTCTTGTCTGTCCTACAGAGGCTGTATTAACTTCCAAGACAGACCTGGGGCCTTAAAGACTGTAAAAGACCTTGTCTTTGCCTTCTCAGATGAGACCTGCGTCTTCTATAAAAAGTCATTTCCCTTTAAGATCAGAGAGATCCCAACAACCCGGTAAGGTAAGCATCATCCCAAGTTTACTGAGAAAACAGATTTAGGCAGGTTTTTTTTACTTGCTCAAGTATCCAGAACTAGTAAATAGTGTGGCTAGCATTGGAAGTCAATTCTGTCAGACTCCCAAATCCATGCACTTGTCGTTAAAAAAGATGGAACAGGTATTTTCAATAAAAATCTAAAATATTAATGTGATCCCTCCCCCTTTTCTCTGGACCACATCAGCTTTGGGATGGATATTACAGCTATAACTATAACCATAGTACAAACATTACTCTAAACCTTGACTCAGGCTCCCCCTTTAGAGTCCCCCTTACCATCTTCTACAAATTATTTCTAGGAATCCTTAGGAAGGATTGCAAACACAGTCTTCTTGATTCCCTTTAGAATCCACCATTTTCTATTCTCACGCTTGAGTGGTGATGAAAGAATTCCAGGTCTTTGATTGACAGATGGCCATTGTGAGGGTGTTACACATCTGTCACCGACCTGGTGCATCAATACCACCAATACCTGCTGAAGATGCTGTCTTCTTCTTCAGTCCAAACAGGGCTAATCCCACTTGATGTTCAGGCTGTTGGGTCTTCTCAGATCTCCAGGGAGTTTGAAGAGACATTCCGTAGGGATGGTGCCTGGTATCCACCTACTGATAGTGCATGATGCAAGAAAAACTAGAAGGAGTCATTTGCTTCCAGTATTTGATGTATATGCAAACGGCTCTTTTAGACTTTTTTTTTTGTTCCCTTCTATCTCTAACCATGTCTTCCTAAAATTAAGTCGTGAGACCATGGATTCAGGGTCAAAGATCAAGGTTATATGGTACCTTTGGGCATTATAAAAAGATAACCCTTACTTCTGTTGGTTATAATATATTGTTCTAATAAACAGATATTGGAGGAATGAGGCATTTCACTGACATATACCAGAAGATTGTTGTAAGACTTACACAAATTTATGGTTTCTATACTATTACCAGTGTCCTGTATTTAGCTTACATGTATGCAAAATGGATTGAGTATGTTAAAAACAAAATACAACCATGGGATCAGTGACACATAGTGTTGTAGCATGGAACTAGCCATAAAACAAATCTGTGTTCTAAGCCTAGCTTTGTTATGCACAAGCTGAGCACCATTGGGATAGATCATTTAATCCCTTGGGTCTGTAATTTGATAACCTGTAAAATAGCAGTAATAGTATCTACCCTACCTTTCAGAATTTTATGTGGATCAGATGAGATGAAAGATGATTTTAAAAAGTTGGACATGTGATAAGAGCATCAAACGACAACTAAATCAACCACAAATGCTGGACTTGGGCACAGTGTGTGATCATGAATGAAAATTATCCTTGCAATTAAAAGCTTCTAGGTTTACTCAGGCTTAGGAATATGCTGGAGAGGGAGCTTTCTGTATCCACTATATGACAGCCATTAGAATTTTCACTCCTAATTTAAGAAGGGCCAAGTTTAAATATATGTGAATGCTGGGAATGATCAGAAACCTAATATGTGAGAAGTTAAACTACGGGGAATAGATTGCAGTTTGCTTTCCCTTTAGGCCAAAACTCAGGGTATTAACTTCTCAGAATATGGATAATATCAAGCTCTCCCTTTCCAAATAATGTGTGACTTATGTTCACTGGTGATCCCCTAACTCTCTTCGTCTTTGTTTTGGCTTGATTTTTAGATACATTTTCCTCCTTTTGAAATACTCCTTGGAATATATTTTTCTTTTTTTGAATTAAGGTGAACTAACAATTCTTTGCTTTTAAAAAGCATTTTGAGATGATTCTTTGAGATAATTGAAGGTGCCTCAGGGTGACACAACCCCAGGGCTTGAAATGACTGTAGTAAAACAATGTCACTGACAATCAGCAGATACCAGGTGGTGCTTCAAATGAAGAGAGACAAAGGGAGAATCAGGAAGAACACAGCTACAAATGCTGGTTTTCAATCCTGTCCACATCTGCTTGACCACTGGCTTCCCCAGGCTGGGTCTGCTGACTTACTGTGGATCAAATAAAAGAGTTCAGCATCATAGGACCAGGATACTGCCCTTTAGTGAAAAAGTTTCAATGGCTTCTGGGTCTTGGGTGTTGGAGCAGGATATTACTGAAGTGATATTACTCTTCTCTGGCAGAAAAGGTACTCCTTACACAGGACTGTGGTTTGATGTGTTATTGTTCAGATCCAGTGTTTTGTTTTGTTAATAGCTGCTGAAGTATCCCTAAATACTTGGGCACAGTTGCCTGTGCTTTAAGTGTCACACGAGGCAGTCTGGGATTCAAATCCTGGCTGAGACCCCTGAGTGACTTTAGACATATCCCAAAATTGCCATGAGTTTCATTTCCTCATCCGTTAAAAAAAAAATAAAGAAAAAAGGGTTCATGCAAACCACCTTGCTGTTGTGAATTTTAAATGAGATGATCTATGCAAAGTGTCTTGTATAGTGCTTGACTCAATAGCCATTTGAAGAATGGGAGTGATGATTAGGGGAAGAATAAAGATCTTAGAGACAGGAAATGTGGGATCTATGTCTGGTTCAACCTCTAATGAGTTTTGTGAGTTTAGGCAAGTCATTTAGCTGCTCTGTGCTTCAATTTACCCATCTATCAAATTGTCAACTGGTATTTGATGGTTTACCTATCATGCTTGAAAATGAAATTGCCTTGCAAATATTAGGAGCTTACCATATGTTTGTCAAAGGGTCAAGTAGGTACAGAGTGCTTTGAAAATTTAAAATGACTATACAAATACACAATTAAGCACATTAAAAAAATAATAATGTGACTACATCCTCAAAAACTTCCAGATTCCAAAGGTAATTAAGAACATACATACATTTTACATAATTTTTTTTAATTTGGAAAATAGTCCATTTTGATTATGGTAGCATATTAAAATTGATAGATTTCTTGGGCAAAAAACACACGAAAACTTTATGGAGTTTGTGGACAGCCCCTAGTGCCTTCCACTAAGGACACTAAGATGAATGCCAAGGAGGATTTTTTTTTAAACCTTTCCTTCTTCCCCTTCCTCTACTCTGAAACAATCATCAATTACCCTTATCCACCAGCACCATCTCATCTAAGTTCATTTTCAAGATAAAGTTTCCTCGTTGGATGGTGGCTGTCCAATCCTCCTTCTGTCCATCACTGACTGCCTCAGCGCTGTCCCCAGATTGACAGTTTGAGAGTGAATCAATAATAATTATCTGGCTGCAGCCATGGTGAGCTGTGTAATTCTGCCACGGGACAGCACTGTGCAAACAGAGCTGCATCTCCGGCTGCAGGTTTAAATATGCAGTCTGGGGCTGTCCATTTAGGTGCCCTGATCATGTGATTACCAAGAAGTAGTGCTTCTTCCCCCGCTGCATTAAAACCCTTTCAAATGATACACTCACCTTCTGGGACTGCTGAAGAGAATTGCACTATGTAAAATACTGCTTTCAGGGCCTAAATCATAAATCAGTGATTTAAAGGCACAGCCTTAGGAGAGGAGACACACTTTGCTTCAGTTCTTTACATAGACTTTAGGAAGAACCGCTGATGGGGAATGTATAAGCACAACTAAAAGAATGGGATCTCAGATAAGTTTGGGTCGGTATTTATTTTACCTTGTCCAAGGCAAAGAAGATAAAGATCAGAGTTAATTCAGTATTAAAATTTTGTGGATTTGAGAGGTACAGGTTCATCATTTCCTGTGTGAACAAGAAAAGGTTGGATTTATTGAGCTGAATATAACTAATTTTCTTTAAAGCAACTTTAGCATACCTTTGTTGAAAATGTTGCTGGTTGCTGTTGTGATTACGCTTATGAATAGGCAGCTACATTTTATTGGTCATATTTATGAGTATTTGGATATTGAAGACAGTGGAGTTTTGTTGGTGTTATTTTCTGGGAATCTGTTTCTGTTAAGAAATTAGGAGACGGGAAGGTCTTGGGGGGCATAATCAATTCTTTAACAGAACTCAGTGAGAACCAGGCATGCAACCAAAATGGGGCAATCATAAATTTCTAGGGGTAGGGATATCACATTTGGAACAGAAGATGATCTGTATGTCATTAGCAAATGATGTGAAACAAATAAAAACGGTGTGTCCCATAATCATATGATCTATGCTATTTTAATTCTTTTTAATATATTCATATGCATACAAATATATATCTATAGTTGTTTTTTTTTGTTTTTTTTTTTTTTTGCGGTACGCAGGCCTGTCACTGCTGTGGCCTCTCCCGTTGCGGAGCACAGGCTCCGGACACGCAGGCTCAGCGGCCATGGCTCACAGGCCTAGCCACTCCGCAGCATGTGGGATCTTCCCGGACGGGGGCATGAACCCATGTCCCCTGCATCGGCAGGTGGACTCTCTACCACTGAGCCACCAGGGAAGCCCTATCTATAGTTTTTGAAGTAAAATAACAAAATATAAAAATTTGTTTTACATCTTTGTGGTGGGATCTTTCAATTATTCTCTTTTTTTCTTTAATGTAAAATCTTTAAAAAATAAAAACATTCAAAAAAAATGGAATGGGGTTCATTGGTAAGTTCCTTATCATTGGATGTAATCAAACTGAAACAGTTACTACTCAGCAAAGACTTTTTTAATGTAGGTTATTTAAACATTGACTAAAAAATTACCAGGAAATAGGTACAATTTCTCCTGACTCTAAGATCGCAGGATTATTCTCTAGGTTTGTAGGTGGCTGGAGCATCTGGTGGAAGAGAAATTGTGGAAGGCATGGGTTATTGGAGGGAAAATCACAGCAAAAACTTACATCTTAGTTGTATTGAGCTTTGTCTTTTTACTGAGTTAGGCACCATTAACCATTCTTTAGCTCGTCATTGCTTTATTTCTCCAGTGATTCTTGTTGGCTTCCTAGTTTCTTAGTAGTAAAAGGGTTTTAGTTTTTGAAGAAAAAAAAAAGCAGGCATACAGTTGAGCACAGGGAGCTTAGCTACAAATATATATTAGAATTGCTGAAAGGATCAATGACCAGTAGAGAATGGAGACTCAGATAAAATAGAAAAATTCCCTTCTTTTCTTCCTTCTTTCCTCCCTCCCTCCCTCCCTCCCTTCCTTCCTTCCTTCCTTTCTTCCTTCCTTCTTCCATTTAATCAGCTAACCAATCAACCAGATAGTCTACCAAACCACCTACCTTTATTACTACCTGCTACTTGCAGGGCACATATGTGAACCAGATCAGAATCTTGTCTTCGGAGAATATGCAGACTAGTAAGGGAGATAAGACATGGGGATACTAATTATAACCCTATAATGCAGGGGGAAATTGCTGATTGCCAAACAAAAGTACAGAGAAAGTGGCAAAGGGTGTCAGACCCTGGACATAAGATTTCCAGCTGGGGTTCATATTTGTAGCTAAACCATCCTGTGATCAAAGTGTATACCTGCTATTTTGCAATGACTTAATTACCTGTTAAGACACCAGGGGGCGATTAAGACAGGAAAAATAAAGCAGTGATGAGTTTAAAAATACATAGAATTATAAATATTGGGCATAGTGAGAACAATTTTAAATGAGCTGGGAAAAGACTATAAAAATAGAAATCACAATAAAATCTGGGTTTTGGAAGGCAATAAAGAAAATGATGTAATTCCTTACAGGTAAATAATCTTTGAGATTTGCAGGCTGTCTACTATTGACTTGAATGACAGATCTATTATTCTATTTAATTTGTGCAAATAAGACTTTTTTTTTTGCGGTACGCGGGCCTCTCACCGCTGCGGCCCCTCCCGTCGCGGAGCACAGGCTCCTGACGCACAGGCTCCTGACGCACAGGCTCAGCGGCCATGGCTCATGGGCCCAGCCGCCCCGCGGCATGTGGGATCCTCCCGGACCAGAGCTCAAACCCGCGTCCCCTGCATCGGCAGGCGGACTCCCAACCACTGCGCCACCAGGGAAACCTGCAAATAAGACTTTTAATTCTCATCTCGTCCATGAAGACTTTCAGATTTCTTAATCTCACAGTGCAGGGCTTCCTCTGAACTATTTTAGCCTCTACTGTTTTTACCCTTCATTTGGCTACTATCACTTGCTTCCTTATATGACACAGAAGGTCCTTTCAGGTGAGAAAGATGCATTGCTTTACATCTGGAGAAGCATGAAAACAGACGTGCCTGCTAGAACCAACCTCATCAGGAGGATTAATGTATATTTTGAATTCACCTTGGTTTATATACTTCCAAAGAAAATTGAGAAAGCCTTTAACTGAGGTGGACTGCTTTGTGGGATCCATAGCATCTTGGCCAATTTTCAGGAAATTTCATGCAAAATAACTTATACTGTGGTTAAAAAAAAGTACCAAAGTCAGTTGTGGCCACTAGAGTAGTGATAGTAAGATTTAACTTGTCTGTGGCTCTTGCTGCTAGCTTTCCCTGACCCCCACCCCCCACTTCTCCTGGGTGAGGGGAAGAGAGGGGCAAGGGGCCTGCAAGTGGGCACAGGAACAGCTACTGGAGTTAGCTACTGAGTGCTTGAAACTACCAGCCAAGGTGGTCTATTCAATTCACTGTGAAGAGGAGAAAGGAATATGGAAAACAGTTAATTGGAGAAGTTGGGACATGGGCTCACTAGGAGGCAGAAGGAGCAGGTGCAGCCTGTAGGAACCACTGAGGTAGGCAGCTGGCCCAGGAAGTGGGGCACCTGGAGGGTGGTCAAAGTATTTGACATAGAAGCAGAACCAGCATTGGTACAGAGCACAGAAATTGACCAGATACCAGCGCTAGCCTTATGTGCATGTGACCCAAGCAATAAGGGCCCCTTGCTTGAGTTAATGAGCTGCTGTCTTAGAATTCTTAGTGATTTCTGAGCAAGGGCCAATAGTTTCATTTTGTATTGGATCCTGAAAATTATGTAGCCAGTTCTACTTGATATGAAAGGTACGACTGGCAGTCTAGACCAACAATATTTGAAACCCATGTCCTCTGGGTTTAATCTCTCTTACAGAATTAAATACTTTAAAGAGCAGAGCCAGCTCCTGAATTATTGCCGTAATTTCCGCAGTATGCATCCTGATGCCTGATGCAAAGTGGAGTGAATATGTTGATTATTGATCAAAGAGCCAAATGGAAATTGGTTTATTAATATTATATTGCCATTAGAATTATAGAGCATTGCTATTCTTTATCTGGTTTTGTGAATATATGATAAACTCAATGAGACTTACATGCTTTAAACATTTTGCATGAGAGAAAGGAATGAATGCAAGAAAAGCACAAGGAAAACCACATTAAAATGTGGCAATGCAGAGAAATAATTTTTTACTGTCAACTTCCAACAGAGTTTACCCAATATGTTCCATATCCTCTTAGCATCTTTAGATGACAAAAATCTATACATGCACATCCAAGTGAGTTAATCTTCACATCTTGATATTTACATATATCAGAGGATCACTCTGAGCTTTCAGGGAAAAACTTTGGGATCTTGTGTTCCTGAGAGGACAATGGAATAGACTCCTGGGGCCAATGGACAGTCTTTGTGGCCCATTTGGTGGCTAAAAGTGTTCACCTTGATGTCTGATAACCTGGTTTGAAGCCCAGCCAGGCTGTTAACACACTGTATAAACTTGAGTATGTTATTAACCTCTCTATGTCATAGAGTCCTCATCTGTAGATTGGGAATAATCATTGTAACTATCTCACAGAGCTGCTGTAAAGATTAATAAGATGATGCATGTTTTTAAGCTTAGTAGAGTGCCCAAGACATCAAAATTACTCAATAAATATTCATAATGTTGACAATTCTCAGGGAACATAAGGGGAACAAAGGGTTTTCTAGCTACTGAATCATTTCCCCAGGTGGATAGGCAGTTCATGTGAGGAAAGAGTCGAGACGTTTGGAATTAACCTCAAGGCACTGCTCAGGGTCAGGGGGATTCTTCCTCACACGTCCTCTAGTTCTCATCCCATGGTCCTCAAAGGAGGGTCCCATAAAACTGAGAAGAGCAATTTTGCTTTTTGGAGGCCAAAAGATGAACCTGGGTTTTGACAACCCTGTGGCAGCATCATCAGGAGCCATGGTGATGGTGGCTGAATTAGTGGTGGCAGGAGGGAGCTGGCGGTGACTAGCTGCAGTAGGAATGGCATGCACAATGTGACTAGACATGGGACCTTGGGAAACTTAATCCAACTTCTTATGCATAACTTTTCTTATCTGTAAAATAGAAATAATAACAGTGCCTACCTAATAGAAGTGTTGGGAGGATTAACTAAGTTGGGATGATTAAATGAGATTGTATATGTCAAGCAGTGAGCACAGTGCCTTGGGTTCAGTGAACAGCAGCTGTTACTGTCCTTAGCACTTCTGTAGACAGTAGTAGGACCAGTGGTGTGGAGAGCTTGGGAGAGTAACAATGGCAGCATTAACCTCAAAACACTGGCCATCTGTTTGACCCTGCTTGGAGTCTTAGGGTCCATGACCAAGTTCTGGCCCAGAATTCTGGTTTGATAACACCTTCTACAATCTGAGCAACCATTTTATCATGAGGTTAAAAAAAACCCAAATCCTGAAGTATAGCTAAGTCTTCTGTTCACAGGAGGAGCAAGAGTCAGAATTGAGAGAAAATCTTCGATCAGTCACTGTGTCACTGTAAGCAACTTATTGAACATCTGTGAATTGTGTTTATTTTCTTCGATATATAAAATGAAGGTCAAAGGTACCTACAGTACAGGGTTGTCATGAAGATTAAAGGAGGGAATGTAAAGCAAAGGCTCTTTCTAAGTTCCAAGTAATATAAACATTTTTTTACAGTTCATGCTAATTACCATTTTGGAGATTATTGGACAGGTATTGTTTCCCATAATTTATAAATGAGGAACTGAGTCTGGAGGCATTAAATAATTTGCTCAAAATCAATGACTAGTGAAGGACATAGTGAGGACTTGGAATCCTTTTTTCTGAGACCAAACCTCTATTCTCTTTTTATTTTTAAAGCTGTGAAACCCTTTCTCCATATTAAGTTGTCACCCAAATCCAACACATAAAACATATCAGGAAGAAGCTATTTCCCTGCCTCCCCCCAATCCTGTCATTAGCCCTCCCAGGTCTGAGGAGCACAATTTGCAAATCTTTGCCTTCTGCAGGGAGACTTCCTAGGAAGCTGAATACTCCACTCTGCTACCCTCACTCATCCCAGCCCCTGAGGTCAGATATCAACTGTGTCTGGCAGGAGGTTGAACAAGGAGACTTTAAGGGCCTCTGATTCTGGTCTCTTGCTTCTGAGATCAAGACAACACACACACATGTCACATTGGGACTATGGAAATACATGGCTGAGATCTCAGCCCACACAGGTGATGCTATCTGTGGCTCTGGAAAGCCTCTGATACTACTTTGCATTGGTATCCCTTGTGCCTCTTGACTTTCTGGTGAGCTGTGATTCTTTGTTTCTAGGGCAAATGGAGAACCTGGAGAATTACTGCCTGGTAAGCAATCAGAAAAGAAACCATGTTCAGAAATAGCTTAGTGCTTCCAAGGATGGTGGGAAAAAATATCCCAGCCGGCAAATAGCTCAAGGTCAGGATGTGGGCATCTAGCATTTCTTGCTGCAGGTTGGAGGCCTGTAGAATCAGGAAGGTTTTGCATGCTCAGTGGTGGCTTTAGTGATGGCAATGGTGTGAAAGCTCAGACCTTGACTATAGGTTTATAAAACAGATAAAGATCTGTTATATAGTCAATCTGTTTATTAAGCAGATTTCTTGGCTTCTGAAACCACATCTGCTTGTGGAAACTAATTAGGCATAGGCAAAAGCATTGCTAAGATCAGCAACCTTCTTCCAGAACACAATGCAGAGAGAGTTTTGGGCAGAACCTGAGATATGTCCCCTAAAGTTTGCTGGTTTTCTCCTAGAGTCCAGTGCAGAGCATTGGGAAGGTGTGAGGCTCACTTGAGGAGTCCATATCAGCAAGTCAGAAAGAGACTGTTTTTTAGGGAGCTTGTTAAGAAAAAGGGGGCCACCTATGCCCCATTAGGTTCTTTGTAGCCCTTGGTGGGGACACAGAGAATGCAATGGTTCCTGAGGCTCCACATGCAGAAAGATGGAGTTGGAGGCAGGAGTCAAAGGGTTGCCCAGGTGATGGGACACTCAGCCAGGGTGTATAATTGAAATATGGGGATCCAGATGAACAGCTGCTCCTCCAGAGGTCCTCAGGAAAGACAGTGCCCCAGGGAAAGCCAGACTCTGCCTGTAGACAGTCATGTGCACCTCATAAATGGAGACAAGCATAGAGCAGAGGCTGTAGCCTCAGATGACAACAGGCTAAGCAGGGTTGGGATTAGGGTGAGGCAAGGGAGGTGCCTAGGGTACAAGTTTAACGAGGCCCTCCATCTCAAGGTTGGGCAAGTGCAGGGTTGGTGCCTCCCTTGCCTCACCTGAGTCCAGACCCTGTGAGCCAGAGTAGACAGGAGACAGAGATTTCTGTCTCTCCTACTCTGTCCTCGTCCAATGCAGGGCTGGAGCCTCAGGGAGGGAAAATGGGCCTTGAAAACAAACGCACTTCCCTACTCCTGGAGTCGTAGTTCTAAACTATTAGGCTAAGAGGTTATCAAAGAAGCCACTGTCAAATAAAGAATGTGTGATATCACACAACTGAAATGTTGACATTAAAGAAAGAAACTTTATATAACAAGTTACTGACACTCTTCAAGAGAGTGCTTGCATAAGCCAGTGCCTCTGAAGAGGAAGGAAAGAGAAGGCAGAATGGAAAAGAGGTTGAGGAGGGAGACTCGAAATCATCCACTCTTTAAAGTTAGTGGTCCTGCGGAGGGATTGGATGACCAACAGGCCTAGGTGTGAATCTTGGCTCCATCATCTATAGCTGTGGGGTTTGGGCAAAGCGCTCAAGTTTTCGTTTCATGACCTGTGAACGGGAATAAGAATACCGGTTCTTACTCCACAGTACTGTCATGGGGATAAAGTGACAGGGTACATAAAGCACCTGGAATTATGCTTAGTGCTTAGAAGGATCAATAAGTGTTAGCTATTTCCCTTGGCCTTGCCTCTGTTTCACTGAAGGATGAAACTTTCACAGGTACACATACGAGTGTTTGTGTGTGCTGGAGAGCAAACTGACTAAGAGGTAATTCTGGAAAATGCAGGACTGGGTGAGGAGGAACTTTAAAGATGTAAACAACATCAGTATGCTGCCAGTCTGTATAGAAATATAATCTAAGTTTATAAAGCCAAGAAGCATTTGAACTGAGTGCTGAAGTATAAGTGTTGCTGAAACTGTGGCAGACTTGTGAAACCTTACAGAGGTTATGTTGGGCACATAAAAGGATGTGTCACTCTCTTTGGCGGTAGTAAATCTGTGGATCTGAAGATGATGCATAGACAAAACGAATAAGTAGTTTAAGATGATTGGACATAACTATGGAGGTTAGAAATGGAACTAGTTCTTATGGAAATATCTGATGCACAGAGCAGGAATCATACCTTTGTAAGCTGATATTATGAAAATCAACCTTATTCTCCTATCAGATTGCTGTCAGGGAGACTGTCAGGGACAAATTCCTGGGCCTAGTGTCCTTCAGGAATGGCTCCTTATGGTATTTTCAAAATGTTCATGTGTCTAACAGGATTCTAGATTTTCTGGGTGCTTTTCCAGATTTCTGGAAGAAAATATCTCCTGCATTTAAACAATTGTGTTTGCTGTTTGTAAATAAAGGGAAAAAATTAAAAGAAACTAGCCAGAGGCATTGTAATGCTACTGAGAATGTTAGAAGGAGGAATGACCACATATACAGAGGTGAATGATATATAAAATGAATCACATTTTTACTTGACATATGTTACAAAAGACAAATTATTTTGTTTATATTAATAAAGAAATTAATTTCTTCTTCTGAAGTTTAGATTTGGAATTATCCCATATTTTTCTCTCCGAACATTTTTTTGGGGGGGCGGAAGATAGTTACTATATTTTCTTTTTTGGAAATCTAATACTTTTCTCATTATCATAAAAATGGCATTTATGCTGTGGTCTCAGTAGCTGTTTTTTTCCAGTGGAGATTTCATTTTAAAGCTCTTTGTTCAGACATTTTAAATCCAGCCATAAATATTTCTTTGAAACAGGGCATGGGAGGTTTGAATCTTAGTCCTTTGGGAAAAAAAAAGTTTTGAAGTTCTCAACAGTCATATTGGAACACTGAAATGAGAGTTTATAAAATGTATTTGAAGAAAAAAGTTAATATTCACATCAAATAAGGTTTGTTGGTAATTTTTTTAAGTAAGGAAATGTAAGATAGACACATTGCTTCAGATTTAGCTGGAAAGTGGATCATGCCTGTTTTATCCAGTGTACGATTCCCCTATTTCATTGAAATTAATGATTTTATGGTTTAATCTATCCAGTATTTTCTAAATTACCAACAATTGCATTATACTGAGAGAAGCTGTGCCTGTTTTATGTAGGTATAGTATATGTACAGTGAAATAACACCAAACTCAAAATCAAATGAGAGAAACAGAGGATCTAATGAATGCATGAGTGACATTGAAAGCTCTCTGTATACTATTTCTTTCCTCGAATATGATTGGCAGTGGGACATCTTGGCTTAGTACACAAACAGAAGAGATGTGGAGAAGTACTGTACTGGCATTTTACACAGTTTATCTTCCATTATTGTATTTAATTTTTAAAAGGACATCAGAATCCTTTGGGAATTCTATCACAGCCTGAAGTTCTGCTACCAATTTCACATTTTTTTTCAAGTTGATATAGTGATAAAGTTTAACATGCCTTAAAAGAAAATAGTATTGAAAACTTACAAGGACAGACATTCCTTGATAAACGGGAAGAGATACATTCCTGAAAGAGAATGTCTATATGTTTAACTCTTTAAAAACACCATGATTTTAGTAACTAGATGTAATTTCTGTGACACATTTCCACAGACCAGGGATGGAAGGCAGCTTATAGGGTTCGTAGGCTTATGCATGGGGGAGAGGTCATGGTTGTTGGGTTGGGGCAAGGAAACTGGTATAGGTGGGGATTGAGGGGGGAGAAGAGACTCTTCTAGTAGGTGCCTCAGTCTTAATATTTTGGAGCCATTGTGGTCTTCCACATTCCTCCTGCTCAGCAAACATCTTCCTCCAATTCATATGTTAATTCACGCCTTGTGGCTCCAATGTTGTATACTCCTGGGAAAAAGAGTAACATGGAAAGAAACGTTTGCAAACATTTATTCATTTACATAGCTCGGTCTAGTTAAGGGGGGAGAATACCTCAGGCACCAACTGCCAATGAAAACTTAATCCCAGAGACCCAGAGAAGACCAAAACACCACAGTGTTTCTGACTTGGATTGCTCCGTTTTGTTTTTGTTTTTTTTTTTAATCCACTTAGAAACTTTCTCCCTAAGGTCCAAATGCATTTCTTTTCCTTTTTTTAAGGTTGAGCTGAAAACTTTCCTGCTTTCTTTTCAAACTCTAATTCCTTGTTTTTCAAATCAATCCCAACACTATCAGTTGTCAGAAAACTGATGGGCATAAACATATAGGTTGATGCTAGTGTTTGAACAACACACTTGCAAATGAGAACAGGCCTTTTTGTATGCCATGTCTTAAAATAGGCACTGACATCTTGTATCTGGCTTTTGTACTTCTAGATTTTGGTTTGACAAAATTTATCAAATAAATAAATTTTAAATAAATAATATTAAATAAATAATAAATTATTAAAACATCGGTTAGATCAACTAGAAAGTATATAGATGAACTATAGAAGGCAACAGTCAAGAATTTATGATATTTCAGTCCTATTACAACTTTCTTGTTACTTCAAGCACTTGGTTGTGAGATGCTCTGGGCTGTTACAATCAATGAATGAAGGCAGGCAGGTTAGCAGTCTTAGCTGCTTGTGGCATAATCATCAAAGATGTTGTAGAACCTCTACTGGCCTACAGAAGGCCCATTTCCCACATCCCACATCTCTTGGTATAAATGTCTCATATTTTGCAGACTGTAGTCTTATGGCCAGAACTCATTCAATGAGTCTTTCAAGCTGAATATACTTCAGGGGAAGGACTTCTTCCTAACAGGGTAATTTAAAACTTATTCAACTACTGGGCTCCGATCTCTTTTGAGATGCTCATGGCAATAAACTCTTCAGGAACCAAATACCCTGGGTCATATGAAGGTGTGTTTTATCTATATAAGGAAAAATTTGTCTTCCACTCACTCTTAACAGAAGGCATATTAATTTGCTGGACATTCTATCAAAACTTCATGCTAACTCTCCTTTCAATGCATTAAAATTACTATTTATTCCTTTTTATCTTGTGGACAAGCTACACAAAATTGTCACTTTGGTAGATTTTGCATTGGGCACTAACTTCAGAACTGTGTAAACTCTAACAGATGCCTAGCTATCGATGATCATACAGATTCATGCTTTGAAACCTCTATCAGAATCAGTGCCTGCAGGAATGACCTTTTGAAAGACTATTAATAATCCGAAGTTCTGTAAAGCGTAGTTGCATTTTAGCTGCTATTCTTTTAAATCTATATTAATGATGATTTACTTTTCACCTTAATAAACAGAATTTACAATTCACGTTAGCATAGTACAGGCTCTTAAAAGTCCTGCAGTAAAGAAACCTATTAAATTCTATTTATCCGAGTGCTTCCCAATGTTATTGACTATGGAAGACTTTCAGTTCTTTTGACCCATATTTATATTTATATTCCAGGGAGATGGTTATCTCACAAAACGCAATGAGGAAAATACCAATGCAAAGTGATAATTAATTTTTTAAAACTGAACAGTCTGTTTTCCATCTGAATGACATGATACCACTTTTAGCTGAAGTTGATATCTTAGTGAATAGTATAGGATATTTGTACTACAAATCCTCAAAAGAATATTCTCTTTGAAATTTGCTTCCTATAAAAAAACACAGAAGAAATTATTTTTAGGTAAGACATATCTCTAAGTATTCTGGTTTATATTAGATTGGGTACTTACATCATTGTACTATATTTATTTTATAAATGCATAGATAGTTATGAACCAAGCAAATCTAATCACTCTATAAGTATCAATTACTTAATCCTCATAACGACACTTTGAGGTAGCTATTATCCCATTTCAGAGATGAGCAATCAAAACACAGAGAGGTCAAGTAACTCACCCAAGAAAACACAGTAGTTGATAAAGCTGGGTTTTGACCACATGCAGCTAACGAATAGTCAGTATTCCTCCCCAGTAAACGGGTGCTGGTGCTCTTGGTCTTTCCCGCAGATTAATAAAGTTTCCACACAGCTTTTTCTCTTTCCCACATCTACATTAATCTGGGTCTCTGAGATTGGGAGGAGCGAGTCATCTGTCTTCCAGCATAACAAGAAGGAAGCCAGTGAGTGGAACTCAGCACAGGCTTCACATCTCTCACCTTGATGGAGCTTTACTTTTTTTTTTTTTTTTTTTTTTGGTTTTTTTTTTGTGTTACGCGGGCCTCTCACTGTTGTGGCCTCTCCCATCACGGAGCAACAGGCT
>NW_006789004.1:1103214-1135404 GCF_000442215.2 Lipotes vexillifer
CCCCTGCACCGGCAGGCGGACTCCCAACCACTGCGCCACCAGGGAAGCCCCGAGCTTTTCTTTCTTATCCTATTTTTCCCCTTGGAGCTTAAATATGGATTATGTTCAGCCTCTTGATATTCAATTAGCCAGAGAGGCAGGGAGACTGAGTGTCTTATTCCCAAATAAGATCTGCCACTAAGAAGTGGATGACCTAAGACAAGCCACTTTTCCTCCCTGAAGCTCAGTTCACTCATCTTTAAAATAAGAGAATTGAGCTAAGAGACTTCCAAGTCCCTGCCCAATCCTATTATTTTATACATTGAATTTATTTTTGAATTGCTTTTTTCATTAAAGGTGGTGAGAACTAGAAGACTGGAGTCACTGAACCATGCGTCTTGTCCTATGTGTTTATACTTATTTTCCTTGGAGTGGATTAAAGAAGTCCATGATTAAGGAAATGCCCTGAATGGAGACACTGTGATGAGATGACTCTGAAGGTCCTTGCTCCCTGATTTCTTACACATAAGCTTCTCCACAGCTTTGTATCTATTCAAGATTAGTACAAATCTTGGATCATTCAAGATAAATCCTAGTCTAGAGTCTCCTGCAAGTTGTGAGCCCATGAACAAAGGGCTGTTTTATTTATCAATATATGGCCTATTAATAGTACTTTGCACAGAGTGCTGCATACAGTAGGAATATAACAATAATGGTCAAATTAAATTAAAATCAACTTGGGAGGTTTGCTTGATTACGCATTTGTTTATTTGGGAATATTTATTGGAAATCTAACAGCATGGGCAGTGAGAGGTGATGTAAAAGAGAGGGTCCTGACTGCTAACATCGGTAGAGTTTGGTGGTCAATTTAGTGAAGAGGGTATATATGTCTGGTGCAATATCTCCTGAGCATGTGGTTTGTTCTCATATCCTCATAAAAAAATCCACCAAAAAAGAAATAAAAATCTTAGTAAGATTGTTGGGCTAAAGGAAAGACTATATATCCAAATTTGAGATTAGAGTGTCAGGGTGGAGTAACTAAATGTACCCATGTGATAGAGGTCTCAGGACTCTCAGTGTATGACAGAGTGACAGGATCAAGTCCCAGAATATTCCTACTTTTCAAGACAAACAACCCCAAATGGTGTACTTCCTCCACCATCATACATTAATGAGTTGGAGAGGAATATGACCTCTTAGTAGGCTCTCATGGTAACTGATGAAAAAAACTGGACACCATTCATGGAGGAATAAAATTTTCACATCTTGGGCATAGTTCAACAGAAAATTTAGCTTAGTTAAAACCTCTGTAAATAGAAAATGAGATTAGACAATTTTGAAAATGGTGCAAGTATCTCTTTCAAATGAAAAGGAATTTACAGGGTTACTGTAAATCTACATTTTCTTGGTGAAAATTAGAGTTTATTAGTATAATTCATCAAATTAGGAAGCAAAGTTGACTAGGGTTATTTGATTGAGACTGCATTGATTAAGGACTTGGAAAAAGCTATAAATCTAACCAAGAAAAACATGCCTCCACATGGGAAAAGTACTGGGTTGACATTTAGAAGACAGTTCCTTTTTGTAGCAACTCTTACTTAATATCCAGAATTATGAAGATTTACTAATCTTTGACTTAGCATTACTCTTGGGAAATATATAACAAAGTATGAATAAAGGTGCTAGTAGTTTCCTAGGAAAACAAAAATAGCAAGATCTGCCTCCTTTTAGGTAAAGAACAATAATCTTGGACACTTGCTCCAGTTAGGCATTTAATCTGAACAATTCAGGCAAGAATCATCCCACTGTGATCTCAATAATGCTTTGGTTCTTCCTACTTTAAGCACCTCCCCATGTGCACAGGGCTTGGATAAGTATTTAAACTTCTTTCTTCATTTCTGTGTGTGCAGATATAGGCTTTATGGATGAAGGATGATGAAGCATTTGTTTTTAGAAAATACAATGCTGGCCTTTCACTCAAAACATTTTCCCCTGGAGAGCCTCTACAGATCAAACATATTCTTTTTCACAATTGAACCAATCCTTGCAAAAGCTGTGAGCACAGTTTTTGATTTATTTTGGCCTGTGATGAAAGGCAAACGCTTTCAAAACAGTTCCACCAATGGCTCTCACTAGGGAGAGCAGGTGGAAATGCAGAAAACATTTTGAAGGATGGAAAGGTGCAAATAAGTTCTGTGTTAAAATGCACTTTTTGTTAAGATTCTACCATTTGAAAATATTTGCCAATCTCTTGCAGGATTTTAAAATATTTACAGCCATTATGTGCCTAGCCATGTTATATAGCCAGTTACTTTCCAGAGCTTTGAAATCTGCTTAGAGTTATATCTTCTGATTCAGGCTGGAAATTTTTCTCATTAAGGGAGAGACTCCTCCTGACCAACACCCATATACCTATCATGGGCCATCAGGAGTGCTGTCTAAATATATTCTGTATGACTACTTCTGCTTCTACCTTAGCCCAAGATAATATCATCTCAGCATGAACAACTGCAAAGGGTCTCCCTACTTTCACACTAACCTTCCTATAAAGTTTAACCTTCCCGTGGCAGCCAGCTTTTAAAATTTAAATAATTTCTCATTATCCTCCAGTGGTTTCCCATCTCACTTGGAATAAAATTTGAAGTCCTTATAAATCCTACATGATCTTGCCTCTGCCTATTCTGCTTTAGTTTAGTTCAAAGCGCATACCACTACTTGACATATAATATATTCATTTGTTTTATTGTTTATCTTCTAAACTAGGATAATAGCCCCTTGAGGGCAGGGACTTTATCTGTTTTGTTCATCACTACGTTCACTTCACATTGTAGGGTCTGAAAAAATGTTTTCAATAAATGAATTAATAAATCTAACTCTATAACTTCCTCAAAGCCTGTATTAGTTTGCTAGTGCTGCCATAACAAAATATCACAAACTGGGTGGCTTAAACAAGAGAAATGTATTATCTCACAGTTCTGAAAGCTAGAAGTCCAAGATCAAAGTGTCAGCAGGGTTGGTTCTGTGGGCTATGAGGATAAATCTGTTCCATGAACCTTCCTTAGCTTCTGGTGGTTTATTGGCAAACTTTAGCATTCCTTGGCTTGTAGAAGCATCACCCTGATTTCTCCCTTCATCTTCTTGTTGCGTTCTCCCTGTGCACATGACCAATCTCTCCGTTTTATAAGGACACCAGTCAGATTAGAGCCCACCCTCCTCCAGTAGGACCTCATCTTAACTTTACTAATTACATCTGCAGTAGCCGTATTTCCAAATAAGGCCACATTTTGAGGTACCAGGGCTTAGAACTTCAGCATATGAATTTGGGGAGGCCACAGTTTAACCCCTAGCAATGCCTCTCCCTAGTACTGTGGTCTGGCCTGCTAATCTAACCATCTGATAATTAACCTTTGCTTTGAAAATAAACTTTGAAGGTAAAAGTTGTGGGTGAGTTAGGGATTGTGCTTGTACTTTAGGTTCTTTAGCACTTCAGCTATTGGAAAAGAAGACTGGTTCCTCTTCTGACAACAGTTGTTTACCATCCATGGGATTCGGGCCTCTCTCTGTGGATTATGGCTATGCTCTGTATGAGAAAATGTTCTGGGTAGGATGACAGAACTTGTGCATTTTTGTAGTGTCAGCTTATCCCTTCCTGCACACTCACACCACTGAGGGTACTCTTTTTGGTTTCTTACACAGCCTCCAATCTTGTGAGTACTCAGTGGAGGAGAGAAGAGCCTTTGAACATAAATCCCCTTTTGCTCTGGGGCTCCCAAGAGTTCTACATTGTCACGTTATCCCACACTTGACCTTTTAGAGCTTGCTAAAATTTTAGCTGGTTTCTTCTTACTTGCTTTTATGAAGATCTGTTTCTCATGCTGAGCTAGTCTGCGTGGCCCATCTCTTCTTGAGGAATCTATCTCATGGTTGTGTCATGACATCAGAACTCACAGTGGTTCAAACAAACTTATGATGTTATAGTCTATCTGGCATTTCTTTGTTGTTAGAGTTGTTAGCAACACCCCTTCTAGCTGTCTATATCTGAAGCAGAAACAGAACTCTTCTAGATTCTTAATTTTATAGAAGCATAGCACAATCATGGAGCTCAGTCAATGTTACCATTCATCAATGACAAAACAAAAACTAGAACCCATGTCTTCCTCCACGGTAAGAACTCCTGCAATTATTCCATTGTGCCTGGGGCCTTTGCCTCCCTCCCCTTTGAGATCTCTTTTTTTGATTTACATCCTGCCTTTCAAAATCAAATTTCCTCCAAGGTCATACCCTTGGCCTTCTGTTTTTCTGCCTTTTCTCCCTGGGTCAGTTTAGTCATTCTTAAGACCTCAGCTGTCATCTCTATGCTTGTTGCTTAAAACATCCATTTTAATTTTTATTTCTAATCCAGATACCATCTTTTTATCTGCTAATTAAATTGCTCTAGGTGAATGTAACTTCATCCTCTCAAATTTATCAAGGGTTGGACCACATATTAAACCTAATTTCCTTGCCCTTTCCCCCACTCCTCCCTATTTTCTAAAACAGTGCTCTTTTCTGTCTCCCATTTTCCTGTTGGTGGTAAATTCCTTTTCCTTGTTCTCTCGTATCACAATTTAGGATTAATTTTCTATAACCAACAATTTATCTATACCTGCCAGTCTTCACACAATCACGTTTTCCCTCTGATCTGCCTTTCTTATCCTTTCTCTCCATTTTGTGGTTTAGGTCATGTCTTAATCTGTTTGGGCTGCCATAACAGAATACCATAGACTGGGTGGCTTATAAACAACAGAAATTTATTTCTCATGGTTCTGGAGGCTGAGGAATCTAAGATCAAGGTGCCAGCAGATTTGCTGTCTGATAAGGGCTTGTTTCCTGATTCACAGATGACTGTCTTCTTGCTGTGTTCTCACATGGTGGAAAGGTAAATGAGCTCTTTAAGGTTGCTTTTATAAGGGCAGTAATCCCATTCATGAGGGCACAACCCTCATCACCTAACCACTCCCCAAAGCTCCCACTCCTAATATCATCATATTGGGAATTAGGTTTCAACATATGAATTCTCGGGGGGACACAAGCATTCAGTCTATAGCAGGCCCTTTTTGCCTTATTGTGGATTATTGCTATAATTAACATCCTAAGCATGTTCTTGGCCTCCATTCTCTTTTCCATCCAACTCCTGTACCCTTATCCTTCCCTCTCTCCACCCAGTTGCCAAGCACCCACAATAGATCCAAATCTTCCTGAATTATAGTTTTGATCTCATCACTTTTCAGCTTAAGAATCTACAATAATTCAATGTCACTTTGTGGTTAAAATCCAAATAACTCTTATTCTAGAATTCAGGGCCTTCTATCAATTCAGTGTCACTTCTGTCAACCCAGTGTCACTTTTTACTATGCTGAATAGAGTCACTTTAAAGTCTACTTCTGTGAACTCTCTTCTTCCCCCAATGCCCCATCTCAAACACACACATTATATGTGGGCACACAGGGGCTTAAAAAACATCATTAACTTAATTATTGAAAACAAACATCTTCAATTACCCAAGTTACATGTATGTGGAGACATAGGTTTAATGAAGTTTTCTCTTGTTGGACTGGCACAGTGCTGACAATATGATTCTTTGTTATATAAAAAGAGTAGTTAGAATTGAAAAAAATAGATGCCATAAAAAAGAAAAACCTTCTTGCCTTTAAGTAAGGAATAATAAGCTTGGTGATTAGATTTAGATTTTGATTCCTACATGTATTTGATGGCTGATTTAGGAAACCTTCTTTTAAACACACCAATGTGCTGTTTAAATAAAAAATAGATGAAGGAAATGATTCCCAAATGGAAGAGTCTCTTTAAATTTTTATTTTTGGTGATTTGAATGAAGATTGTGCACCAAGAAGCTGATGTCAAAGATTATTTGAAACCTGTCAAAAAAAATTACTGGCTATTTGAGACTTTCGTTTCCTGGATGACTTAGAGAGAGGGCATAAGACCTGGTGATAAATCTTGGCTTGTTTGATAACTTGATTCTTTATATATTATTCCAGATGTCTACTCATCTGAATTATTTTATATGGGGGGGGACGGAGAGAAAAAGCAGTGATGAAACTAGATGGAATTGTTTAGATAGAAAGAATTCCATTTAAGTGTAATTCCCCTGATAGCATTAATTTGGTAAAAAACCCTGTACATGACCTGCTCCTAACCTTCTATTGAGCAGTCAAAAATAGCTTTTTAAAAAAAGCATTGTCAATTCTAAGCTGCAATAGCTCTAGTTTGCCACTAACAATGGTACCCCGTATCCTGTGTGCAAAGTAACTAATAAGGGCCTGACTGAAGTTTTGACTTCTATTACTCCAGTCATGGTGGAGTCCCTTGAGGATGAGTAGGAAATGTCACTAGACCCTAGATGGTCTGTGCCTGATTCCTGAATTCTGAGCCATTCCACCCTTAGAGAGGCTATTGCTGCTCAGATTCTAATAATGTTTGTGTATGTCAGTGCTTGTCTTCAATAATTCTCAGGCATTACACATAAATGGCATGTGGAAGTTCCCATTAATCATTGCAGGACTGTGCTAGCAAATATTGGTAATTCATTTATTTTCTTCTCCTTTAATTTCCTCCCTCCCTCCCTCCCTCCCTCCCTTCCTTCCTTCCTTCCTTCCTTCCTTTTTCTTATCCTTTCATCTATTTAAAGAGGAGATATTAAAAAAAGGTACCTCCTGCCTTAAGTCAGCTATTCCACCTATGATTAAAAGTAGGTTATTTTCCCTCTTTCTGTCTTTATTCTTTCCTTTTTTAAAGCTTCTTTGAAAGAGTATAGGATGGTCAGATGAAGAAGAAATGGGAAAACAGAGGAAGAACGAATTGAGGGAATGCAGGTGGTAACACAAATGTTAATCGACAGGAGTAACAGCCAAATACAAGAAGGGAAAAGTAAATTAAGGTTGTAAAGAAAGAAATAGAAATGATAAATGAGTGAAAGAGTTCATCCAGTGATTTATGGTAAGACCTCTTAATATCCTGAGATTTCAGTTTGGTTTTCTATAAAATGGGAATGCTATTCCTTCTTGGTAAAATACTCTTTGAAATCTTTGTATTATAGTTTATCTTTACCAGCAAATCATTAAGCTTTCTTTAGAAAAACAGATTTCTAGTGAATGCCAGTATCAGTTATTTTTCTCTGTTTTAAAGCTGTAGCATATATTGGAAAATATTGATTACTCAAAAATCACCTTGGGCCTTTCTGGCCAATTCTAGATAATGCATTTCCCTCTTTTACCTCTTAGGATATAAATTTAATAAGTAGACAATTCTTAACAATTGTGCCCTTTGCCGTTTAACTTTAGGATGCATGTATATGCTCCAACGGTATATAAAAAACATTTTAGAATTTATTTGACTTCTAGAAAATCATTATGATATTGTTAAAAATCAGTCATTTTATTTCCCTTTATAAGCCAACCTGAAAGACAATGTTTGGCCCATCTACCTGTAGGTCAGCCTTCTGATCTTGTAAATGGATTTCTTCATTGTGTCTTTCTAGCTGTAGCCCAATCCTGTCTCACTAAATTTGCTAAGAAGATAATTTTTAAAAGTTCTGTAAAGAACTCATTTTGTGGCCCAGCTCTAGAATTTTGCTTCTCCTTCTTATTGTCTTATATTAGGTGTAGAAAGATTCTGAAAGAGGAATGAATTATTCTTGTAAAGCTGCTTCTCTGTTAATATATTCCATAGTCAACCTCTTGGCCTATACATTACTGCATTTTACATTATTTCATTACTGTACATTGTGTTATTGATTTTGATTAAATCCATTTGGAAGTCAATATTCACAACAGTAAACACAGAGGGTATGTTCAGCTATTATATATAGTACATTTATCCTCCTCTATCATACACTTGAATGTGCATTAAAGATCTGGGCGTCTCTTCTGCCTCTTTGGTAAATTTCATCATGAGGTGCTTCCAAAGCAAGAAATCATATCTAGCTCATTACTTATTGGGACATTCCAAGTATGTAGAGCTGGAAGATGTTCAGTGCTTACAAAGTTCTAGCAGCCTCCCCTGCCCGTAAACCACCCCTGTCACCAGTCCTGTCACCAGCCAATCCTGTCACCACTGGCTGAGTTTCAGTTTATTATTTACCATGTGCTGGAAGTGCTCTGTGTTTATGATTAAAGCCTTTTACTGGCCTTGCTGTTCGCTAGGCAGGGGGAGGTATCAGTAGTCACAGGGAAAGCAACACCTTTGCTATTAGCATCGGCTTCCGGAGGGAAGAGGTACAGGGCCAAAAGATGCAGCCAGCTGAGATCAGTCAGCTGTGATAAAGACAGAGTAACTCACCAATAGTGAAAATAGCCAGTCAGCTGGAAACGGGCTTCCAAAGCTTTCAAAACACCATCAGTTGCCAGCTGAGCATTGACTACTCACCATCTATTGTTGCTGAAGAGAACAAAGATCAAGTGCTTGAAAGTGTTCTTAAAAAGCTGCAAATGATAACTGTCCTCCCCCCACCCCACCCCGACTTCCTGTTTCTGGTTCTACCTCTGGCCATTCTACCTATAATAGATAACTGTGTGAGTAATAATTTCTCAAATGTGGAGAACAAATATCCCTTCTAAAGGTAAAATACTGTCTTTATTTAAAAATTGGGTTATCTGGTTCATCTTGGAATTTTGCCCTAATTTTAATTTTTTTTTTATATATCTTTATGGAGTATAATTGCTTCACAATACTGTGTTAGTTTCTGTTGTACAACAAAGCGAATCAGCCATATGCATACAGGTGTCCCCATATCCCTGCCCTCTGAGCCTCCCTCCCATCCTCCCTATCCCACCCCTCTAGGTCATCGCAAAGCACTGAGCTGATCACCCTGGGCTATGCTGCTGCTTCCCACCAGCCAACTATTTTACATTCGGTAGTGTACATATGTCGATGTTACTCTCACTTCGCCCCAGCTTCGCCCTCCCACCCCATGTCATCAAGTCCATTTTCTAGGTCTACCTCTTTATTCCTGCCCTGCAACTAGGTTCATCAGATTCCATATGTATGAGTTAGCATATGGTATTTGTTTTTCTCTTTCTGACTAACTTCACTCTGTATGACAGACTCTATGTCCATCCACCTCACTACAAATAACTCAATTTCATTTCATTTTTTTTTTAACTTTTATTGAAGTATAGTTGATTTACAATGTTGTGTTAGTTTCAGGTGCACAGCAAAGGGAAACAATTATACATATATATCTATTTTTTTTTCAGATTCTTTTCCCATATAGGTTATTACAGAATATTGAGTAGATATCCCTGTGCTATACAGTAGGCCCTTATTATCTATTTAAAAAATTTTTATTTTATATTGGAGCATAGTTGATTAACAATGTTGTGTTGGTTTCAGGTGTACAGCAAAATGATTCAGTTATACATATACATGTATCTATTCTTTTTCAAATTCTTTTCTCATTTAGGTTATTACAGAATATTGAGCAGCGTTCCCTGTGCTATATAGTAGTTCCTTGTTGGTTATCTATTTTATTTTATTTTATTATTATTATTTTTTAACATCTTTATTGGAGTATAATTGCTTTACAATGGTGTGTTAGTTTCTGCTGTATAACAAAGTGAACCAGCTATACATATACATATATCCTCATATCTCTTCCCTCTTGTGTCTCCCTCCCTCCCACCCTCCCTATCCCACCCCTCTAGGTGGTCACAAAGCATCCAGCTGATCTCCCTCTGCTATGCAGCTGCTTCCCACTACCTATCTATTTTACATTTGGTAGTGTATATATGTCAATGCCCTCTCTCACTTCGTCCCAGCTTACCCTTCCCCCTCCCCATGTCCTCAAGTCCATTCTCTACGTCTGTGTCTTTATTTCTGCTCTTTCACTAGGTGCTTCAGAACCTTTTTTTTTTTTTAGATTCCATATATATGTGTTAGCATACAGTATTTGTTTTTCTCTTTCTGACTTACTTCACTCTGTATGACAGTCTCTAGCTCCATCCACCTCACTACAAATAATTCAATTTCGTTTCTTTTTATGGCTGAGTAATATTCCGTTGTATATATGTGCCACATCTTCTTTATCCATTCATCTGTCGATGGACACTTCGGTTGCTTCCATGTCCTGGCTACTGTAAATAGTGCTGCAGTGAACATTGTGGTACATGTCTCTTTTTGAATTATGGTTTTCTCAGGGTATATGTCCAGTAGTGGGATTGCTGGGTCATATGGTACTTCTATTTTTAGTTTTTTAAGGAACTTCTGTACTGCTTTCCATAGTGGTTGTATCAATTTACATTCCCACCAATAGTGCAGGAGGGTTCCCTTTTCACTACACCCTTTCCAGCATTTATTGTTTCTAGATTTTTTGATAATGGCCATTCTGACCGGTGTCAGGTGATACTTCATTGTACTTTTGATTTGCATTTCTCTAATAATTAGTGTTGTTGAACATCTTTTCATGTGCCTCTTGTCCATCTGTATGTCTTCCTTCATGACATGTCTATTTAGGTCTTCTGCCCATATTTTAACTGGATTGTTTGTTCTTCTGATATTGAGCTCCATGAGTTGTTTGTATATTTTGGAGATTAATCCTTTGTCTGCTGTTTCATTTGCAAATATTTTCTCCCATTCTGAGGGTTGTCTTTTTGTCTCTTTTATGGTTTCCTTTGCTGTGGAAAAGCTTTTAAGTTTAATTATGTCCCATTTGTTTATTTTTGTTTTTACTTCCGTTACTCTAGGAGGCGTGTCAAAAAGGATCTTGCTGTGGTTTATGTCAAAGCGTGTTTTTCCTATGTTTTCCTCTAAGAGTTTTATAGTATCTGGTCTTACATTTAGGTCTTTAATCCATTTGGAGTTTGTTTCTGTGTATGGTGTCAGGAAGTGTTCTAATTTCATTCTTTTACATGTAGCTGTCCAGTTTTCCCAGCACCACTTATTGAAGAGGCTGTCTTTTCTCCATTGTATGTTCTTGCCTCCTTTGTTGTAAATTAGGTGCCCATATGTGCGTGGGTTTATCTCTGGGCATTCTATCTTGTACCATTGATCTATATTTCTGTTTTTGTGCCAGTACTATACTGTCTTGATTACTGTAGCTTTGTGGTATAATCTGAAGTCAGGGAACCTGATTCCTCCAACTCTGTTTTTCTCTCTCAAGATTGCTTTCACTATTCAGGGTCTTTTGTGTTTCCATATGAATTGTAAAATTTTTTGTTCTAATTCTGTGAAGAATGACATTGGTAGTTTGATAGGGATTGCACTGAATCTATAGATTGCTTTGGGTAGTATAGTCATTCTCACAATAGTTGATTCTTCCAATCCAAGAATATGGTATATTTCTCCATCTGTTTATGTCATCTTTGATTTCTTTTGTCAGTGTTTTATAGTTTTCTGAGTACAAGTCTTTCACCTCATTAGGCAGGTTTATTCCTAGGTATTTTATTCTTTTTGTTGCAATAGTAAATGGGAGTGTTTCCTTAATTTCTCTTTCTGATTTTTCATTGTTGGTGTATAGGAATGCCAGAGATTTCTGTGCACTAATTTTGTATCCTGCAACCTTACCAAATTCATTGATTAGTTCTAGTAGTTTTCTGGTGGCATCTTTAGGATTTTCTATGTATAACATCATGTCACCGGCAAACAGTGGCAGTCTTACTTCTTCTTTTCCAATTTGTATTCCTTTTCTTTCTTTTTCTTCTCTGATTGCTGTGGCTAGGGCTTCCAAAACTATGTTGAATAAGAGTGGCAAGAGTGGACATCCTTGTTTTGTTCCTGATCTTAGTGGAAATGCTTTCAGTTTTTTACTATTGAGTATGATGCTTGCTGTGGGTTTGTCATATATGGCCTTTATTATGTTGAAGTAGTTTCCCTCTATGCCCCCTTTCTGGAGAGTTTTTATCATAAATCGGTGTTGAATTTTGTCAAAAATGTTTTCTGCATCTATTGAGATGATCCTATGGATTTTATTCCTTAATTTGTTAATGTGGTGTATCACATTGATTGATTTGCATATATTAAAGAATCCTTGCATCCCTAGGCTAAATCCCACTTGACCATGGTGTATGATCCTTTTAATGTGCTGTTGGATTCTGCTTGCTAGTATTTTGTTCAGGAATTTTGCATCTATGTTCATCAGTGATATTGGCCTATAATTTTTTTGTGTGTGATATCTTTTTCTGGTTTTGGTATCAGAAATGAATTTGGCGCTGGAGAATGAATTTGGGAGTGTTTCTCCATCTGCAGTTTTTTGGAAGAGTTTGAGAAGGATTGGTATTAGCTCTTCTCTAAATGTTTTGTAGAATTCGCCTGTGAAGCCATCTGGTTCTGGACTTTTGTTTGTTGGAAGATTTTTAATTACAGTTTCAATTTAATTACTTGTGATAGGTCTGTTTATATTTTCTGATTCTTCCTGTTTCAGTCTTGGAACATTGTACCTTTCCAAGAATTTAATCATTTCTTTGTGGTTGTCCATTTTATTGGCATATAGTCATTTGTAGTAGTCTCTTATAATCCTTTGTATTTCTGCAGTGTCACTTGTGATTTCTCCTTTTTCGTTTCCAATTTTATTGATTTGCATCCTCTCCCTTTTTTTCTTGATGAGTCTGGCTAAGGGTTTGTCAATTTTGTTTATCTTCTCAAAGAACCAGCTTTTAGTTTTACTGTTCTTTGCTTTGCTTTGATTCCTTTATTGATTGTTTTCTTCATTTCTATTTCATTTATTTCTGCTCCAATCTTTATGATTTCTTTCCTTCTATTGATTTTGGGTTTTCTTTGTTCTTCTTTCTCTAGTTGCTTTAAATATAGGGTTAGATTGTTTATTTGAGATTTTTCTTGTTTCTTGAGGTAGGATTGTATTGCTATAAGCTTCCCTCTTTGAACTGCTTTTGCTGCATTCCATAGGTTTTGGGTCGTCGTGTTTTCATTGTCATATATTTCTATGTATTTTTTTATTACTTCTTTAATTTCTTCAGTGATCTCTTGGTTATTTAGTAGTGCACTGTTTAGCCTCCATGCATTTGTGTTTTTTCCTGCAGTTGATTTCCAATCTCATAGAGTTTTGCTCAGAAAAGTTGCTTGATATGATTTCAATTTTCTTAAATTTTCCAAGGCTTGATTTGTGACGTAAGATGTGACCTATCCTGGAGAATGTTCCATGTGCACTTGAGAAGAAAGTTTATTCTGCCAGTTTTGGGTGGCATGTTCTATAAATATAAATTAGATCTATCTGGTCTACTGTGCCATTTAAAGCTTGTGTTCCCTTATTTATTTTCTGTTTGGATGATCTGTCCATTGGTGTAAGTGGGGTGTTAAAGTCCCCTACTATTATTGTGTTACTGTCAATTTCTCCTTTCATGGTTATTAGCATTTGCCTTATGTATTGAGATGCTCCTGTGTTTGGTGCATAAACATTTACAATTGTTATATCTTCTTCTTGGATTGATCCATTGATCATTATGTAGTGTCCTTCTTTGTCTCTTGTAATAGTCTTAATTTGAAAGTCTCTTTTGTCTGATAGGAGAATTGCTACTCCAGTTTTCTTTTGATTTCCATTTGCTTGGAATATCTTTTTCCACCCCATCACTTTCAGTCTGTATGTGTCCCTAGGTCTGAAGTGAGTCTCTTGTAGACAGCATATATATAGGTCTTGTTTTTGCATCCATTCAGCCAGTCTGTGTCTTTTGGTTGGGGCATTTAATCCAGCTACATTCAAGGTTATTATCAATATGTATTTTCCTATTACCATTTTCTTAATTGTTTTGGGTTTGCTTTTGTGGGTCTTCTTCTTCTCTTCTGTTTCCCGCTTAGAGAAGTTTCTTTAGCATTTGCTGTAAAGCTGGTTTGGTGGTGCTGGATTCTCTTAGCTTTTGCTTGTCTGCAAAGCTTTTGACTTCTCCATCGAATCTGAATGAGATCCTTGCTGGGTAGAGTAATCTTGGTTGTAGGTTTTTCTCTTTCATCACTTTAAGTATATCCTGCTACTCCCTTCTGGCCTGCAGTTTCTGCTGAAAAATCAGCTGATAACCTTATGGGGATTCTCTTTTATGTTGTTTTTCCCTTGTTGCTTTTAATATTTTTTCTTTGATTTTAATTTTTGTTAGTTTGATTAATATGTGTCTTGGTGTGTTTTTCTTAGGGTTTATCCTGTATGGGACTCTCTGCTTTCTGGACATGGGTGACTATTTCCATTCCCATGTTAGGGAAGTTTTCAACTATAATCTCTTCAAATATTTTCTCAGACCCTTTCTTTTTCTCTTCTTCTGGGACCCCTATAATTAGAATGTTGTTTCATTTAGTGTTGTCCCAGAGGTCTCTGAGGTTGTCTTCCATTCTTTTCATTCTTTTTTCTTTATTCTGTTCCTCGGCAGTTATTTCCACCATTTTGTCTTCCAGCTCACTCATTCATTCTTCTGCCTCAGTTATCTGTTATTGATTCCTTCTAGTGTATTTTTCATTACAGTTATTGTGTTGTTCATCTCTCTTTGTTCTTTAGTTCTTCTGGATCTTTGTTAAACATTTCTTGTATTTTCTCAATCTGTGCCTCCATTCTATTTCCAAGATTCTGGATCATCTTTACTACCATTACTCTGAATTCTTTTTCAGGTAGAGTGCCTATTTCCTCTTCATTTATTTGGTCTTGTAGGTTTTTACCTTGCTCCTTCATCTGTGAGATATTTTATTGCTGTCTCATTTTTTTTTTTTTTTTTTTAATGAGTGGGATTATGTTCCTTTCTTACTGGTTGTTTGGCCTGAGGCTTCCAACACTGGAGTTTGTAGGCTATTGGGTAGAGCTGTGTCTTTGTGCTGAGGTGAGAAACTCCGGGAGACCTCACTCCAATGAATATTCCTTGGGGTCTGAGGTTCACTGTTAGTCCAGTGGTTTGGACTTGGAGCTCCCACCGCAGGAGCTTTGGCCTGACCCCAGGTTCATGAACCAACATCCCGCAAGCCACCTGGGGCAGAAAAAGAAAAAAAGAAGAAACAATAACAAGGTAAAAAATAAAATTAGACTAGGAAACTAACAGATCTGTTAGGAAGAATATAAAAATATATATATAGATGAATCAACAACCTGAAGGTACATCAGTACCACAATAGTAAAAAAAGAGGATGAGGGAAAAGAAAAAAAAAACAAGAAAAGCAAAAGGGAGAAAAGGCCTTGGGTGTGGAGAGTGGGGCATAAGCAAAGGTGAGGTTTGGGTGGTGGGTGGAGCCAGTGCTCAGGACCCACAGGGCTAAAGGCCCTGGGGGCTGTGGAGGGTGGGGATTAGGCTCAAGGAACAGAAGGGGCCCAGGTGTGCCCCCCACTGGTCTCAGAGGGCAGGGGCCCTCCTGGGAGCCCAGCAGCCTTCCTGGGCTCAAGTGGGCGGGGCAAATGCCCTGTGCTCCTCTCTTGCTCCTCCATTCTGGGAGGGCCCCTCCCACCTGCCTCTCCTGATATCCTTGGCCTCCCTCCTATGCCCCCAAGGACCTATACAGCCTGGAGGGGGCTCTGGAGGGCAGAGGACTGGCCTGGGAGCTCAGGAGGCTCCCCGGCCCGAGTGGGCAGGGCAATTGCCCTTTGCTCCTCTCCTGCTCCTCCTGGAGGGCCCCTCCCACCTGCCTCTCCTGGAAGTTCGCTAGGCTGAGTAAGTGGGAGTCACTCAACATGCATTTTGCTTGACTACACGCGGGAGGAAGAATGGTGATTGTTGTCTTCATTCAGAGCCAAGCCTGGCTTTCTCTACAGTGTATGCTGGGTTTGGAGAAAGGTTAGCCCAGTTTACAGAGGGCAGAACTGGGTGGAAGAAAGAACATCGGAGTTTCAGTTTTCAGACAAGAAGAGAGGCTTTGAGCCCTCAAAGATGAGAGATCATGAAATAGAGCAAATGAAGGAGAGGTAGAGGAGAACAAAGGTCATCACTATGGGAAGTAGCTGCATAATAATAATTATAACACTCAATAAATACCTTATACTTGCAGAACACTATTGACACTTTATCATTAAAAAATGATTTCACACTTGAGGGTCAGTTTCACAGATGCTGAACCTGATTTTGATCTGATAGCTGGAATGGAAAGAGAAAGGAGATTGAGCAGGCAATTGGTGGAGGGCTTTCTTTGAGAAGACAAAAGAAGCCTGATGATTAATGATGAAAGCATGGAGTTGAGGAGGTGCCCCAAATTACTAAAATTAAACTGGGGCCATGTAATTTATTGAGTTGTTCCTTTATTTCATTAAGGAAGGACCTGGGTAGGTCAAGGGACACTAATCCTAGAGCCAAGAAATTTTAGCATCAGAAAAAACCTTTGATCATCTCTTCCAAACTCCTTTCCTAGGCCTATAGCACATTATGTCTCTTTCTACGGTTATGTTTCAGTGCATATTCATAACAAATATAAGCATTGCATTTGCCTTTTAATTCCTTGGAGTATTTTAAAAACCTGGGTGATGCAGTCCTGCTTAAAATCGACAGTTATAGATGGTTTCATCTTTAGTCCACGTCTTACATGACCTCAATTACTGCATTAAAATATTGTTAGCAAATTAAGATTCAAATAGCATTTATTATACATGGTCAAGTTCACTTTACAAGTAATTTACATATTGTCACAATGACTCTGTGCCAGTTGCTTACAATTTTGACATTGTTTGTGGGAGAGTGGCCAGCCCTAATGCACAGGATTGAGATGTAATTTATTATGAGACTCTCTTTCTCTGCTATGGGATATTTAGGTAAATAGTGCAGCATAACAGAAATCAGTGCCCATAATCAATGGGGCTCTTTGGATGATCCTATTTAGGATATGTCAATGCAGTAATGGTTCTACCTGTTTGAATTCTGGAGCAGAAAGAGTCCAGTACCAAGATGAACTCAGGGGCACAAGAAATAAGATAAGTGGATTTCCAGTTGGTAATCTGAACCATTCTCATAAATCATCCATCCGTCTTTTATCTCCATCCGTCTTTCTTAATTTTGTCTCCTTATGCAATGCTCCTGGTAGTATAGTCTTTAAGAAGAAAGGTGTTGAGCAGGATTTCCTGGGTTCAATTCCTGACTGCTACATTTTAGCTGTGTGACCTTGGGCAACTCATTTACCCATTCTGTGCCTCAATTTCCTCATATATCAAATGGGACTAGTCATACTACTTACCTCATAGATTGTTGTGAGGATTAAACAAGTTAATGGAACAGTGCCTCACTTATAGTAAGCACCACAAATGCATTGGCTATTTATCAATAATCTTTCTGTTATGTGTTTCTATACCTTTTTCTTTCTATTATAGCACTAATGTTAGATCACTTTTTTTTCTTGACATTCCTGCCAACTTTCTTAATTTTAAGTTCCTCTAGGAAAGAAATTGCACTTGCTTCTCTTTGTTTCAAACCCAGCATATATGTTGCTTATATTGTTGCACAATATTGGGGATGAGTGCACATTCAGTGCGTGTAATTTCCAAAGTGGTTCATTCTTTTTCAAATAGAATAAGAACTCAGGTGGTTGGGGGTCTTGAGAATTCCTACCTTGTCACTGCTTCTCAGCCCATCTGGTAGTTGCTCAGGGTTTCTCCATTGGTAACCACTGGCAAATCTGAAATGATTTCATCCTTTCCCCATGTAGGGATGGCAAGTGGGAGTACTCCATTCCTATATGTACAAGCCCCAGGAAGCCCTAGGAGATAGCCACACTCAAGAACCCATAAATATCTCTTTTCTTCCTGCTATCATTCTCATTATAGCAGAAGCAATTACTCAAAAGCAGTGGTTTTCTAAGTGTGGCTGGGGGACAAGCATCATCATCAGCATCTGGGAACTTGTTAAAATGCACGTTCTCGGCCCCACACCAGACCTAATGAATCAGATGCTCTGGTGGTGGATACCAGCGATCTGTGTTTTAACAAGCCCTCTAGGGTATTTTGTTATATGCTAAAGTTTGAGAAACACTGCAAAAGGGGGGCATGGTTCGCTAGCGGTACAATACATCATTAATAGCAACAACCACCCCAGAAAGAGGGAAGAAAGACTTAGGCAGCCATCAAGGCCAATTAAGAGCAATCAAAATAAACCATCATGGAGTAGTTAGTGTCGGCCAGCCATGGTGGTGCTTTCAGATGTATTAGGATATTTAATTGTGATAACAGTCTGTTAAAAAATGATATTACCCTGTGTTGCCAGGTGGGAAACCGAGGCACAAATCTTTACCCAAGGTCACTGAGCAGGTAAGTTATAGAGCCAGAAATCAAACTCTGGTCTGGGTGATCTCCCAACTCATGATTCTTCTGCTATTCCACTTGGCTGCTCAAACCTTTGAAATGCACATCTTCATTCTTTGTGCTAAGTTTAAATGATTCCTATTTCAGGGAAATATTCTTTCTCAGTTTTTCAGAATGCCGTGTATTTGTGTGTATCTGTATGTGAGTATTGTATTGATAGCTAAATTCTGTACCTCTATAATGTAGGTTAGCTTTTTCATTTCAGCAAACATCTGTTGAGGAACTACTGTGTGCCAAGTATTATAAAAGTACATGCAGAAGTGCTCATGCTGGCATCTGATCTCCAAATGATCACTAAAAGAATTGACTGGGATTTAAAATTATATGGGAAAAAATAGGTTAAAATATCCCAGATGTTTAATATAGATAGATCTTAAATATATACGATTTATGATACTAAGATAATGACAAACTTCTCAATAAGTAATCATAGCAGTCAGTGTTGACATTCATCTACATTGCTGATTACTTTTTATTTTAGCTAGCGTAAGTCTCGGTCTGGGGCAAGGAACAATCAGGAGTAAGTTTAGAACATAGAGTTTCATCCACATGTTTATAACACTATCCATTCTCTCCACAGCATTTACTGAGGGTTTGCTTTGTGTCCTGCACTTTACAGGGTGCTGCATGTGTTAAGAAAGAACTAGAAAATAGTCTCTGTTCTCAAGGAGCTAGCAAGGGACTTTGTCCTTTGACTTGCCTTGCTGTTATCAAGATCAATCCCTTGTTTTAAAATAAAATGTTCTACTCTGCTTAAGGCTATTAACATTCATCCTCATATAAAAATGATTTGATTTCTCACCAGCATCTTTGAATTTCATTTAATATCCAAGGGTCTCAGCTCAGCTAACCTTTTTTTCTTTTCAAATCGAATTTGTAGTCAAAGCATAAACTCTTCACTAATGTAAAAATGCTTGACTTTTACCCATTTGGCAAATTGATGAGTGCTATGGGATACAAAGATGAAAAAGAAAGTCTCTGCACTCAGCAAAGTCATAGGCATGCAAATAAGTTATTACAATGAAAACAGATGCATACTACCACAGGTGTGTGCAAATAATTGATGGTCATCAAGAACAGAGGAATAAATCTTTGTGGTGAACTGCTTCATAGAGGCAGTGATAACTGAGTCATGAGTTATGATTAGACATTCTCTGGGCAGACATAAGGGAAAGGAATTCTGAGCATAAGGAACAACATTTACAAAGGTGTGAGTGCATGAACCACCATGACAAATTAAGGAAACCATGGTTAATGTCTGGATATATTTAAGGGGAAGAGAATTGAATTTAGGGGAAAGAAAAGTTTTGAATGCCATGTTCAGGAACTTGGAGCTCATTTGATGAGCAATGAGGACCCACTGCAGGATGTTAAACAAGGCCAGATGATCCTTTAAGCAAGAGAATGAGAAGTTCAGCTCTTTGCATTAAGTTCTGTATGGCTACAATGTGAAGAATGATTAGAATTATTATGGAGATAGAGTGGATATTGAGGAGTAGACAAAGAAAGACTTGGGAGTACAGTTGACGGCACTTAAGTAACTGGATGTGTAAGGTAAAGAGTATTTAGCCCTGAATGTACAAATTTGCTCCACTTTTTTCATATTTGTTAGTCTGTGTTTGACTGTTATCTGTTAGAAAATGATAGTATTTGCACTAAAAGTGAATGTGACCACAAAGACCAATGGGTGGCCTTGTCCTTTCAAAGAAAGAACTTGGAAAGACTTTCCCTTATTTTGTAGGCCCACTTTTTCACAAGAGTTTTGAAGAGTATGATTACAACTTAGACTTTGAGGCTCAGTCTATAATATTGCCCAGAGCTACCAGTTCCACATTGATCATGAAGCAAGAAATCAAGCACCAAATGATTAATCTAATTCTGCAGGCTTGTTGCTCATACACACTAAATGTTCAGCTATTGCTAGGGTGGAGGCAGAAACAACTGATATACACCCAGATCATACACACCCATCTAGATGTGGCCTTGGACCCAAATCATCCCTGATTCCCATGTTACCCTACCCCCCATTATAAGTCTTCTCCTCCTTTAATCTCCTGAAATTCTCTGCTGCCAAATCTCTTGTCATTTCTACCACAATCTGTGTATATGCCTAGACTGTAAACTCTAGGAAGGCATGATCTTTGTCATAATCATCTTTCTGCTAACCTCATTGTTCTACATAGGATGTGGAACATACTTATGATGCCTCAAATTTTTATTACCACAGTTTTGCAGTCTTTCTTATCATAGATAAGATACTTACTGCCACCCCAACAACCTCATCCCTACCATAGTGACCAGAACATGTAACCTAGGAGCTCTGGCGATGCCTGCAAACTGACTGGTTCAGTGATGGGTCAGCTGGGGCCAGGTCAATGCAATCAGCAGAGATAAGGCTGGTTTATTCTTTTTTTTTTTTTTTTTTACAGAAAAAGATTTTTATAATGTAATCATAAAACACATCATGTTTAAGAATTGGTTAGAACAAAATCCTGAATTTTCAAAAGATTTCAAAAATGTGTTTATATAATTCCCCAACCCTTGTTGTTTAATAGCTATTTCAATCTCCCATTTACTTGAGTCTTTGAAAAGGAGTCAAAGGGAATAGAAGGCTCTTGCAGCATCTTCCACGGTGACCAAGGTGTGAATAACTGTGAAAGAAGGGTGTACAATTGAAGGAAGAGAGCAGACAGTCTGGTCAAACATAAGGAGCAAATGAGAAGTACCCTTTTGGGGAACTGCTGCATTAAAAGCCCAGACTGGGGCTTCTCTGGTGGCGTAGTGGTTGGGAGTCCGCCTGCCGATGCAGGGGACACGGGTTCGTGCCCCGGTCTGGGGAGATCCCACATGCCGCGGAACGGCTGGGCCCGTGAGCCATGGCCGCTGAGCCTGCGCTCCGCAACGGGAGAGGCCACAACAGTGAGAGGCCCGCGTACCGCAAAAAACAAAAACAAAAACAAAAACAAACAAACAAAAAGCCCAGACTTCTTGCCTGAGATGTTTAGTCTAGACTGGGGTTGTCTTGTCCCCTCCCATCAGTTGCTTAAGCCTGTCTTTTAATTGTCCATTAGAACACTCAACCACACTTGCAGCTTGGGACTGATATAGAGCATGGATATTCTATAGTATGCCTCATGATTGGGTCCACCAATATGTAGCTTGGGCCACGAATTCAGGCTGTTATCTGATGCAGTATGCTCAGGAAATCTGAACAGGAGACCAATGTGGTCTCATAGGGCCTGGATAGTGTGGTCTGAGTCAATGGAACACTTGGAGATAGAAAGGCCAAACCTGGTGAAATTATCAACTGCAGAAAAACCATCTGGATGGGATGAGAGGCCCAATATGATCTACCTACCAAGAAAGTCCTGGTGTGTTGGGCTGGGATTCTATCCTGGGGTGGTATTTCAAGCTTTGGCCAGGCTCTGGCAGACAGGATAGCTATTCATGCAGCTTTGGCAACTTCTTTTTTTTTTTTTTTTTTCACGTTAGTCCATTTTCTATTTTTTTGAAACATTTTTATTGGAGTATAATTGCTTTACAATGGTGTGTTAGTTTCTGCTTTATAACAAAGTGAATCAGCTATACATATACATATATCCCCATATCTCCTCCCTCTTGCGTCTCCCTCCCACCCTCCCTATCCCACCCCTCTAGGTGGTCACAAAGCACCTAGCTGATCTCCCTGTGCTATGTGGCTGCTTCCCACTAGCTATCTATTTTACATTTGGTAGTGTATATATGTCCATGCCACTCTCTCACTTTGTCACAGCTTACCCTTCCCCCTCCCCATATCCTCAAGTCCATTCTCTAGTAGGTCTGTGTCTTTATTCCCTTCTTACCCCTAGGTTCTTCATGACATTTTTTTTTCTTAGATTCCATATATATGTGTTAGCATATGGTATTTGTCTTTCTCTTTCTGACTTACTTCACTCTGTATGACAGAATCTAGCTCCATCCACCTCACTACAAATAACTCAATTTCATTTCTTTGTATGGCTGAGTAATATTCCATTGTATATATGTGCCACATCTTCTTTACCCATTCATCCGATTATGGACACTTAGGTTGCTTCCATGTCCTGGCTATTGTAAATAGAGCTGCAATGAACATTTTGGTACATGACTCTTTTTGAATTATGGTTTTCTCAGGGTATATGCCCAGTAGTGGGATTGCTGGGTCATATGGTAGTTCTATTTGTCGTTTTTTAAGGAACCTCCATACTGTTCTCCATAGTGGCTGTACCAATTCACATTCCCACCAGCAGTGCAAGAGTGTTCCCTTTTCTCCACACCCTCTCCAGCATTTATTGTTTCTAGATTTTTTGATGATGGCCATTCTGACTGGTGTGAGATGATATCTCATTGTAGTTTTGATTTGCATTTCTCTAATGATTAATGATGTTGAGCATTCTTTCATGTGTTTGTTGGCAGTCTGTATATCTTCTTTGGAGAAATGTCTATTTAGGTCTTCTGCCCATTTTTGGATTGGGTTGTTTATTTTTTTGTTATTGAGCTGCAATGGCTCACGGGCCTAGCTGTTCTGCGGCATGTGGGATCTTCCCGGACCGGGGCACAAACCTGTGTCCCCTGTATCGGCAGGCGGACTCTCAACCACTGCGCCACCAGCGAAGCCCGGTTTATTCTTAAGATAGAAAATCTACCAGAGGTAATGAAATTTTATGCCTCCAAAACTTGTTTTAAGTAAATGCACCATCTTTTTCCAAAATATAAGTATGGTGTAGTGGAATATAAAGTAAGATATTTTAAGCACAATAAAGGGACAGTTAATACCTTCAGGAAGAGTACTGATTGGCATATCATCAGAGAGAGGTTGGGGCAAAGCTATACATGTCCTACAGAGGACTTTGACCTAACATGGTGGAATTTTCAGCTCCTTCTGAAACATATTAGAAAATAATTTTCCATAAGCACTACAGAATATAAATTACTTATATGTTATCAAAGCAAGAGAAGTATTGAAACAGGAGTTTGGAAGCCTTTGTCACATCCCATTCCTACACTAACTAGCTGGCTCTCCTTGTGCAAACGATTTCCTTTTGCTGGGCCTCAGTTTCTTTGTTGACTGGGTTGGATCAGAAGATCCTAACACTTTCCAGCTTGTACTCAATGACTCTACGATGCTGTGAAAAATTGTCTATATATCTCCTATGGAGCACTGTCCCTGGTTAGATAGTTTTAAAAAATCTTGAAAAAAATCATTTTAATGATTTCTTAAATCATAAATTTTATAATTTTGAATGAGTGATAAATCTATGAATTTTATTAACTAACATGACTAAACAGAAAAAAAATAACTGAAGGAGATACCTACTAACATTTCGAGACAGCATTTTTGTTCACCCCAGTTGTATCACACTGGGTTATGTTTCTCTTTAGGAAAGTGATATGAGATATATATCCCAGGACTGGTCTTGCATTTGGAAAGGAGACAGTTTTCTGAGTCAGTTTAAGGTTTGAAAGAAAGGCAGAAAAATCAGTTATATATAGAGGGATGTGATTGGAAGGGGTGATCCTCTGCTTCTGAGAGTTCTACCAGTTTGGGAAGCAGACACAAATCCATGCTGGTTTGATGTTCTTGCTATCAAAAAAAAAGTGTTTCTTGTACATTTTTATTTTATTCTAAATGAAAAACCCATTAGAAGTTGGATGTTGGTAAATAACACGGTAAAAACATGGCTCAGGTCCTCAGATCATTCATAATCTAGATAAGTTAAAATAGACTAAGAAACAACCAAGGTAGTAAACATGTCCAAATTATAGATACTTCAAGGTTTAAATATATTTAAAGTCAACACCATAAAATAATAACATACTACAAAGTAAGAAAAAGAACCGCCACTGATAATGAAATGCTTTCCTTTTCTTACTCACATGATTGGCTCTGATTTTGGATTCCATAGTTAGAACTCCCTGAATGGAAGATCAAGAAGTCCAAAAGAGATATTAGGGGAGTAGAATGGGAAAAGCCCAGGGCCAGGAAATAAGAGACCCAGGTGCTAATTCTAGTTCTACCACTAACTGAGTGGCCTTTAGAAATTCATGTCCCTTCTTTGGATCTCAGTTTCCTCATCCCTAAGGTGAGTAAATTGGGCTTGACCAGTGTTTCTCCATCTTGAGAATTTATAGACCTCTGTGAACTTTTCCATGGACCCCATTTTGAGGAATACTGCCTTAAAGTTAAACTTGATTTCTTTGCACAGTGTGCTTATACATACAAGCCCAAATGCTGGTGCTGAAACCCTGAGACTGCTCTCTATTATATGGTGGTTATACAGTTGACTCAAAATTTGCTTATCTTAATTATTCCACTGAATAAATAAGTACTTACTTTGTGCTGGAACTGTTCTAGGCATTCGGAATATATCTAAGAAGGTAACAGACAAGATCATTGCCCTCATGGAGCTCACATTCTAGGAGGGAGATACAGATTATAAACAATAGAGATCATAAATAAGAAAATTAACTTTGAATAAAAAGTTAAAAACATGTCCATAGGTAATTCAAGGATCCCTGCAGGTATATCCATAGACTGTAGTTTGAGAAGCATGTGACTGGAGGAGCCCTTGGTGTCTGCGGTTCAGTGATTTGTGGTCACCCCTTTCAGATCCAGCCGCAAGCAGAGAGCTTCTCCACCAAGCAGTCTAACCAAACAGAAATGGCTTTAGTAGAAGTCTCACCAGATTCTAGAAGCAGCAAAGGATTTCCCTTGCTATTAGTCTGGTTTTTGCCCTGTTCTGAAACATGGAGGTGTTTCTAGGCACAGGGCCAAAACTTCATTGAGGGACTCAGAGAGAGCACAACTCTCGAGAAAAATCATTAAATTAGGCAAAGATCCAATAAACTTAAATTTTTTGTTTTTGATTACTTGCTGTGAGGAACACTATGACTTGATTTAAAATGATGACTTAATGTAGCAAGAGGAGAGGGACTCTAAAAACCAAATAGTGCAGCCATACAGTTCTAATAAAATTAGTCTATTATGTGCAGATTGATTGCTGCTGCCTCGATTTACATGATGTTTATGATATCAGAATATCTGGCAAAAATTGATGTCGATATTTATGCCTCTATAAATTACTCACACGGCACTATTATGATGGCTTCTAATTAAAGTGGAACCAAACTAATTGACCTTTAAATCCAAAGGACTTTGTAACCCAGAACTCATACACACTGGGATGGCAGGCTGCACTAGCATGGGAAGAAAGAGGGCTTTTGGGGTGATACAATGTCTTACTATGAAAAAAAAATTATATATTCTGCAAGAGCTCATTCCACTATAAGATAGATTTTAGATTTGATTTATCCTGCATTAAACTGCTGCTGTGTAGGTTCATGACAATCTATGTCTGTGGCTTTATACGTAGGGTGATTGAAAGATTTTTCCCTTTTTTTCTGCTGATAAATAACTGCTGTCTTCTTTTGAGTAGGTCAAATGAGACAATTGATCAAATCAAAGATTCTTTTTGTTTTTTTTAACATTTTATTTTGGAATCATTTTATATTTGTAGAAAAGTTATAGAGTAAATTTTGTGCTCCTTGAGGGATTATATATTATTCATTTTTTAAAATCTCCTTTAACACCTAACACAGGGCCTCACAAAAAGCAGGAGTGCAATAGGATTTGATTTGTTTTTAGGAAGAAGTCAAAAAGAATGAAAACAAGCAAAGCCTCTGGTATTTTATTAACATAAAATGTGCCATCATTATTCCTGACAAAAGTTGGTCTTGGCTTTCCTTCTCCTTCTTCTAATAGATAGCCAATTATGTTTTGATTAATTAATTTACTTAAAATAAATCCAAATATTATTCTTTGCATACATATTAGTAGAAACACAAAAAAATAATACAAATAATTCATTTGGGGAGTTAAGTAATCATAGGTTAAGAAACCTGGTTGTTAGTCTGGAGTCAAAATATCTGGATTCTTATTTCTAATACAAACTTGCTTTGTCTTGAGCAGCTAACTCTTGTTGAGCATCTTGCTTCCTCAACTGTAAAATGAGGAAGGTGAATTCTGTTCTTTCGGGTCCTTCGCAGCTTGAAAATTCTATTGCTTCTGATACAAGTCTGGAACTGTGTGTATTTCCACTGGGCTGCACTTTCTTTTACTCTCTCCGCCCTCATTTCACAATGCAAGTGTGAAAAGGCAAAATGATGAAATGCAGTTATTACACTATTGTGTTTTTTGACTAATGTATTTAACTAAATATTGTTGCATATTTAAAGTTCATCAGTCATGGTTTTCACTCTTGTGTGTGTTGCCAGTGTTCTATTACAAGTCCTTCTTGTCTTTGTGCTGAAAAGACTTCTATCTGCATTTCAGAGACAGCTTTTCAGTTTTGTTTTAAAGCCTCATTACTTTTTTATTACAGACTTAGTGGAGCCTTCTCTGTTGAATTGAATCATATGATTCAGTAGTAGCTGGACATTTAATACTATATCGTCTTTATATTGTTCAGTATTCTCAGTTCTTTTACTTGTACTTTGGAAATGTCTCAGGAGAAAAAATTGAAAGATGATATTTCTTTGAAATAATTCACCCCTGTCCTAGGAAGGCAGTATTTTAAAGATAATTATTCAAACAAAATATACTACATTTTTCTGATTCTTATTAATTTAAGCTCCCTACAATAGAGAATAGGGATCCAGAAAGTAATGTATTTTTTCACAAAATAAAACTATTTTCTTCAAAAAGAAAATCCTTCAAGATCATCAGCTCATGTCACATATTTTGTGAATTTTTTCTAAATTCCCTAGGTGTTCACCTCATTGCATTATTAAGGTCTCTTCTACAGTCCCCTAAGGAAAGGGCATTCTCTCAGTCAACTATTAGGCACCCATGTTTGTTGACTGAAGTAAAAGACCCCCAGTACATTTATACAGTTATCTAACAAAACTGCTTGGGAGGTAGATGTGACATGGCTAAACATTATTTTTAGGTTTAATTTGCTTTTAGAAATGTATGCCTTATCTACTTCAGAGTTTCTTGTTTTAGTAGCTACTTCACAATTTAGATGGCCTGGTTTCCTATTGCTGGGCAATACACTACCCCTAAACTTAGTAGCTGAAAGAAACAATCATTTTACTTGGCTCATGGTTTTCTGGATGAGGAATTTGGGAAGGGCTCAACCCAATAGTTTATCATCACTGATCTAGTGACATCATCTGGGACAGTGGCTGGAGGACCCACTTTCAAAATGGTTCTATCACTTACATGTCTGGTGCCTTGGTACTTTTTGGCTTCTCTCTCTCAATTTCTCTACAGATGGTGTCTCTTCTTCTAGGATCTTTCCACGTGAGTTGGGCTTCTTATAGCATGGCAGTCTCAGGGTGATCAGACTTCTTACACAGTAGCTTTCTTCTCCCAGAGTGATCATTTCAGGAGGCTGAGGGAAATTGCAAGGCTTCTTATGACCTACCTTCAGTAGTCCCAGAATTGCTTTCATCCCACTCTATTGGCCAAGCAAACCACTCAGGCTGGCCCAAGAGGAGGTTCAAGCAGAGGGGAGAAATAGATTCTACCTTTCAATGGGGAAAGACATGGGCAGACAAGGAGGGAAGAAATTGGTGGTGGCCAACTTAGAGACAAGCTACCACAGTAGGAAAAATATTCTATTTGAAAAAGCCATGAGACAATATAATTCAACTCCCTTTTTCTGTGGTCAGATAATAGTCATCTAACATTTATTGTTCATTTTGACTTCTCCATTTGTCTATTGAAAACCTTTGGCTGGGGTTGAGTGTCTTTAGTGGCAATAATAAATAGGCCCATCATTCAGAATAACATGCTGCCATCTTTGCTAGAAACCCCCACACGTTCACCAAAAGTATCAGAAATATGGACTTGAAGACTTCTTACATTTGAAGGTTTCTCCCTTGTGGCAAAATCCACTAGGCCACAATCCATCCATGAGCCAAAGTCGATTCTAGAAAACATCAAGTTTCTTTACAGTGACCTTAACCATGTTAGCAGAAGAACCAAGAAATTCTCCACCTCCAAGATTCAGAAGATCTCATTCATTTCCCAACTGAAGACTATTTTCTTTTTTTTTTTTTTAAACATCTCTATTGGAGTATGATTGCTTGACAGTGCTGTGTTAGTTTCTGCTGTATAACAAAGTTAATCAGCTATATGCATACGTATAACCCCATATACCCTCCCTCTTGACTCTCCCTCCAACCCTCCTTATCCCACCCCTCTAGGTGGTCACAAACCACCTAGCTGATCTCCCTGTGCTATGCGGCTGTTTCTCACTAGCTATCTGTGTTACATTTGGTAGTGTATATATGTCAATGCTACTCACTTACTTTGTCCCAGCTTACCCTTCCCCCTCCCTGTGTCCTCAAGTCCATTCTCTATGTCTGTGTCCTTATTCCTGTCCTGCCCCTAGGTTTTTCAGAACCTATTTTTTTTTTTTTAGATTCCATATATATGTGTTAGCATACGGTATTTGTTTTTCTCTTTCTGACTTACTTCACTCTGTATGACAGTCTCTAGCTCCATCCACCTCACTACAAATAACTCAGTTTTGTTTCTTTTTATGGCTGAGTAATATTCCATTGTATATATGTGCCACATCTTCTTTATCTATTCATCTGTTGATGGACACTTAGGTTGCTTCCATGTCCTGGCTACTGTAAATAGTGCTGCAATGAACATTGTGGTACATGACCCTTTTTGAGTTATGGACTTCTTAGGGTATATTCCCAGTAGTGGGATTGCTGGGTCATATGGTAGTTCTATTTTTAGTTCTTTAAGGAACCTCCATACTGTTCTCCATAGTGGTTGTATCAATTTACATTCCTACCAACAGTGCAAGAGGGTTCCGTTTTCTCCACACCCTCTCCAGCATTTATTGTTTGTAGATTTTTTGATGATGGCCATTCTGAATGGTGTGAAGTGATACCTCCTTGTAGTTTTGATTTGCATTTCTCTAATGATTAATGATGTTGAACATTCTTTCATGTGTTTGTTGGCAATCTGTATATCTTCTTTGGAGAAATGTCTATTTAGGTCTTCTGCCCATTTTTGGATTGGGTTGTTTGTTTTTTTGATATTGAGCTGCATGAGCTGCTTGTATATTTTGGAGTTTAATCCTTTGCCAGTTGCTTCGTTTGCAAATATTTTTTCCCATTCTGAGGGTTGTCTTTCATCTTGTTTATGGTTTCCTTTGCTGTGGAAAAGCTTTTAAGTTTCATTAGGTCCCATTTGTTTATTTTTGTTTTTATTTACATTTCTCTAGGAGGTGGGTCAGAAAGGATCTTGCTGTGATTTATGTCAAAGAGTGTTCTTCCTATGTTTTCCTCTAAGAGTTTTATAGTGTCTGGTCTTACATTTAGGTGTTTAATCCATTTTGAGTATATTTTTATGTATGGTGTTAGGAAGTGTTCTAATTTCATTCTTTTACATGTAGCTGTCCAGTTTTCCCAGCTCCACTTATTGAAGAGGCTGTCTTTTCTCCATTGTATTCTCTTGCCTCCTTTATCAAAGGTAAAGTGACCATATGTATGTGGGTTTATCTCTTGGCTTTCTATCCTGTGACACTGATATATATTTCTGTTTTTGTGCCAGTACTATACTGTCTTGATTACTGTAGCTTGGTAGTATAGTCTGAAGTTCGGGAGCCTGATTCCTCCAGCTGTGTGTTTCTTTCTCAAGATTGTTTTGGCTATTCGGTGTCTTTTGTGTTTCCATACAAATTTTGCAATTTTTTGTTCTAGTTCTGTGAAAAATGCCATTGGTAGTTAAATAGGGATTGCATTGAATCTGTAGATTGCTTTGGGTAGTATAGTCATTTCCACAGTGTTGATTCTTCCAATCCAAGAACATGGTATATCTCTCCATCTGTTTGTATCATCTTTAATTTCTTTCATCAGTGTCTTATAGTTTTTTGAATACAGGTCTTTTGTCTCCTTAGGTAGATTTATTCCTAGGCATTTTATTCTTTTTGTTGCAGTGGTAAATGGGAGTGTTTCCTTAATTTTTCTTTCAGATTTTTCATCATTAGTGTATAGGAATGCAAGAGATTTCAGTGCATTAATTTTGCATCCTGCTACTCTACCAAATTCATCGATTAGCTCTAGTGGTTTTCTGGTAGCATCTTTAGGATTCTCTATGTATAGTATCATGTCATCTGCAAACAGCGACAATTTTACTTCTTCTTTTCTTATTTGGAATCCTTTTATTTCTTTTTCTTCTCTGACTGCTGTGGCTAAAACTTCCAGAACTATGTTAAATAATAGTGGTGAGAGTGGGCAACCTTGTCTTGTTCCTGATCTTAGAGGAAATGGTTTCAGTTTTTCACCATTGAGATTGATGTTGGCTGTGGGTTTTTCATGTATAGGTTTTATTGTGTTGAGGTAAGTTCCCTCTATACCTACTTTCTGGAGAGTTTTTATCATAATGGGTGTTGAACTTTGTCAAAAGCTTTTTCTACTTCTATTGAGATTATCATATCGTTTTATTCTTCAATTTGTTAATATGGTCTATCACATTGATGGGTTTGTGTATATCGAAGAATCCTTGCATTGCTGGGATAAACCCCACTTGATCATAGTGTATGATCCTTTTAATGTGCCACTGGATATTGTTTGCTAGTATTTTGTTGAGGATTTTTGCATCTATGTTCATCAGTGATATTGGCCTGTAGTTTTCTTTCTTTGTGACATCCTTGTCTGGTTTTGGTATCAGGGTGATGGTGGCCTTGTAGAATGAGTTTGGGTGTGTTCCTCCCTCTGCTATATTTTGGAAGAGTTTGAGAAGGATAGGTGTTAGCTCTTCTCTAAATGTTTGATAGAATTCGCCTGTGAAGCCATCTGGTCCTGGGCTTTTGTTTGTTGGAAGATTTTTAATACAATTTCAATTTCAGTGCTTGTGATTGGTCTGTTTATATTTTCTATTTCTTCTTGGTTCAGTCTTGGAAAATTGTACCTTTCCAAGTATTTAATCATTTCTTCATGGTTGTCCATTTTATTGGCATATAGGTGCTTGTACTATTCTCTCATGATCCTTTGTATTTTTGCAGTGTCAGCTGTTACTTTTCCTTTTTCATTTCTAACATGTCTTTCATTTCTAACAGTTGGATAGAGCTGGGTCTTGGTGCTGAGATTAGGACCTCTGGGAGACCTCACTTCAATTGATATTCCCTGGGGTCTGAGGTTCTTTGTTATTCCAGTAGTTTGGACTCACTGCTCCCACCGCAGAAGCTTGGCCCTGACCTCCAACCTTGGAACCAAGATACCACAAGCTTTGTGGAATGGTTAAAAAAAAAAAAAAGGAAAAACAGAAGAAAGAAAGAAAAAAAGGAGTAGTACAATATCAAAGAATAAAAACAAAATAAAATTAGAAAGATAAAAAATATTAGGAAAAATAAAACTATATTCGAAACAACTGCAACAAGGTAAAATAAAACCACCACAGAAAAAAGGAAAAGTAAATAAATAAAAACCAAAAAGGTGGGGGGAACCTGCCAAAAGGAGAGATCACTAACAAAGTATAAAGAATAAAATAAAATTAGAAAAATAAAAGATTTATTAGGAAAATTAAAAATATAAAAGAATTAATAACAGTGAATCAACAAGGTAAAACAGGACCCCAATCTAAAAGAGGAAAAAAGAAAAAGAAAAAAAAAAAGCCTTGGCTATGGGGGTGGAACTTAGGCAGGTGTGGGGTTTTGGGTGGGGCGGGGCCTAGGCGGGTAGGGGCGTGACGTTTGAGCTTGAGGTGGGGCCTAGGCCGGGCAACATTCAAGCGTGGGGCGGGGTGACCACCCAGGACCAGCGCAGAAGGGGAGAGGCAGCACGTGGAAAGGAGGGCCTCCGGAGTGTGGAGTTCCAGAGCCCGGAGGTAGGCGCCTCCAAACTCCGGAACTCCACACTCCAGAGGCCTCCCTCCCGCCCCCGCCCCCCACCCCGCCCCAGCACCACCCCTCCCC
>NW_006789004.1:1135414-1138227 GCF_000442215.2 Lipotes vexillifer
CTCCCCCTTTCCGCAGGCCCCAAGCAAAGGCCCCAGCTCCAATATCACACCCTGAAGACTATTTTCTTAAGATCTTATACTTTGTATATTGCACAAACACATCCCGAGCTCTTCCCCAAACTGTAGCTACTTAGCCTAATTGTAGTTTACTTAATTTGCATGGGACTTTTCTCATTAGAATATGATTAAGGGGCTTCCCTGGTGGCGCAGTGGTTGAGAGTCCACCTGCCAATGCAGGGGACACGGGTTCGGGCCCTGGTCTGGGAGGATCCCACATGCCGCGGAGCAGCTGGCCCCGTGAGCCATAATTACTGAGCCTGCGCGTCCGGAGCCTGTGCTCCGCAACAAGAGAGGCCGAGATAGTGAGAGGCCCGCGCACCGCGATGAGGAGTGGCCCCCACTTGCCGCAACTGGAGAAAGCCCTCGCACAGAAACGAAGACCCAACACAACCACAAATAAATAAATAAAATTAAAAAAAAAAAAAAAAGAATATGATTAAGATGAAAAAAAAAGAACTATACCTAATGAAGCTAGGAATATGTCCTTTGCACTTCAGTCTTGGCTCAAGCTTCTGTTGCGTTGAATTTCTAAGCTGTGATCTTGGTTCTCACATTACAAGAATTTAAGCAATCTGCCATCATTTCCTCTTCATTTTGTCCACTTATTCCAATATCAGGGACTTGGTTCTTACTGAACTTCATAAGACTAGAGACTTATTTTTTTATTTTTTAAATTTCCATCCCATCTAATATTACATCCCTACCATTCTTCTCTATAATAAACTTCTGTCCTCTTTAGCAATCTCTATTTGAAATTACTTTTTGCATTTGTTTACTTGTTTATCATCTCTAATTTCCACTTTTGTGTGTCCAGGTTCAAATATTTGGTACTAAGTATCTGGGTAGGTGCTTAGTAACTATTTGTTGAATAAAGTAAATAACTACATGAATAACTGAAAATATATTCGCCATTAATTGATTGGTACTGTAGTGACAGAGTCAAAGTGGTTTTTTTTTTGTCAAAATAACACAAATAACATTAAAGTAAAACCAACTTCAGGGAAGAAAAGACTTTCTATTGTGGAACTAAAATAATCAAACTGCATATTTATAATGTACAGTACAGGGTAGAGTTGCAGGAGGACACTCACAAGTAAGAACTGAAACATTTAATAGCATTTTGAGGTGGTAATATTTCAAATTGAATAGGCCTTCTCAATCACCATTGGTGATAGTATACATTTGGGAAAGCACTTTACTAATACGTATCAAGAACATTAAAAAGAGTCCCTTTTTATATGCAATAATTCTATTTCTGAGATTCATCATAAGGAAAATATGTAATGGAGAAAAATAGTATGCATAATGATGTTCATTGAAGTATTGGATATACAACTCTGTGTCTAACAATTGTGGAACGATTCTGTAAAATATGACATACCTATGTAATAAGAAATTAACTTCTCTATAAATTCACGTTTACCAAGGGTGAATTAACATCTTATACAGTTTCCAAGTGTAAAAAGGCAGGGTACAAAATTTTATGTACAGTTTCATTTCAACTATGCCAAAAATAACTGCAGAGAAAAAATTTGAAATGAAATATACCAGGAAGTTTATATTAGCTATCAGTGGATTGTGAAACAGAGGTTAAGTCCTTTATTCCTTCTTTATATTTGTTATGTATTTTTCAAATCTCTTACCATGAGCATTTATTATTTTTATAAGCAGAAAAGTAAACTATTTAAAATTTAAAAGGTTTATAATAGATCAGTGCAATATTATTAAGCAGGACTCTTTCAGTAATAGTGTGACTTGTTAGGTAATTTCATTATCTAAAAGACCTAAATTAGCTTAGGCTATAAGACATAGCAACTGAATGAGGGGCAATAATACTAGTGGCTGATGTTTCAGCCTATGAAGATCATTCTTTTTTTGTTTGTTCTTTTTGTGCGTGTGTGTGTGTGTGTGTTCAAGGCAGTTAGTAATCCTTTATTTCATTTAAATATGTTCTGTACAGTTGAAGAAAACAATGAAGTCTTTTCATTCTTTTATTCAATAGATTATAGTAGAACGTATGAAATTGCCAAAATTTTGGCTTTTCTGATGTACAAAAAAAATGGCATTTTCATGCATTTGACTTACTTTCTGTACCAAATATTGAGGTAATAACAATGCCTAGTGATTTTTGTAATGCCATATACTGGCACCTCTCTTTTTGCAACTAATGTTCACACAGGTCTTCAAATAAATGGCTGTTCACATCCAGACTCACTTGGCAGAAACAATAAGTTTTCATGCCAATTCAGAGAGGGAAGTGGGGTTCAGGAAGACAAAAGGTTTAAGAGAGACATTTTATAATATATCAAATATGAGTAATGATATCTCAGCTTGTACTTTAAAAAGCACTGGTGATACTTAATCCTTCAATAACACTTTATAGTACAAAGCATATTCTCATTCATTATTTGATTTACTCCTCAAAACCTAAGAGGAAGATAATTTTATCCTCATTTTACTGTTTCTCAGTGATTGTGATTTACAAGGTTAGGCAGCTAGAAAGTGGAAGAGCTAAGACTTGAACCTGGATTAGCAATCTATATGACAGAAAAAATTTGCTGGTTAATTTGTGCATGAAAAGAAATCTTCATTTTGTAGAAATAAATTATAGCCAGTAATTAAAGCTTAGAAATCTATTCATTTCTAGAGATAATTGTTGTCAAAATGTTGCTTTGTATTTCTCTTAAATTATACCCATATTCTTCACAATTAGCTAAATTTGTTCAGTTTTTTTTTTTTTTTTTTTTTTTTTT
>NW_006789004.1:1138247-1148040 GCF_000442215.2 Lipotes vexillifer
CTCCCGTTGCGGAGCACAGGCTCCGGACGCGCAGACTCAGTGGCCATGGCTCATGGGCCCAGCCGCTCCGCGGCATGTGGGATATTCCCGGATTGGTGCACTAACCCGTGTCCCCAGCATCGTCAGGCGGACTCCCAACCACTGCGCCACCAGGGAAGCCCTGTTCAGTTTTTAAAATTAATGTTTTAAATGTTCTGTGATTATAAGTTTCATACACACACACACACACACATACACTTTTGAATTAACAGGAAAAATGAATCTATTTTTAGGACCAGTGTTTTTGGCAAAGGTAGGACTTGCTTTGAAATTGAGACCCCATTGAAAATCCATGTGGCAGTCTGTGAAGTATGGATTTTCAAAAAGACTGTTTTCCAAAATGTATATTAATATTTGAGTGAAAAGATAGGGAATCTCCTATTCTTAGAATTCTTTGGAAGAGATCCACTTTGAGAATTATTTCCTTTTTTTGAATCTAGCAAATAATGTCATTTTAAATAAAATAACAACTCAAGGTAACAGAGAAGGTGTTATGTAGCTTCTGTAGGCAGATCAACCCTGGGAATCATATTGAATAATTTGCTTCGTGGCTAGAGATAGAGGCAGTTGTAAGCAGAGTATGAAGAACAGAGCCTAATTCCAACGGGGCTTTTCTGTTTGTCCTGTCAGTGAAGTCCCCCTTTGCCTGATAAATAAAGCACTGCATTCCTCCTGGTTGGGGATTTAAGAAAAATCCCATTAGTCCTGCCCACTTCACATTTATGGAATGATTACTTGCCATTTTCCTATGTGTTTGGGGCCATGTGAATCACAAAATAAATAACAGCAACCCTCTCTTACAATGCAGAGAACTGCACCACAGATAAGGGGTATTAAACTTATACTTACATTGGATTTTTCTATGTACAATTTTATTAAGGATCACAAGCCCTTCAGAAAATTAAAAAAAATTCTTTCATCCTCATCTCTTGGTCTTATAAATGTGTTTACTGAAGGAAAGTTTTATACTAGGAAATAATTTGCTCCTTTCTCTCTAAAGTAGCCTGCTTTAATGATCTACCTAGGTTACTCAGTGCTTCTCCTAAAACTACTGGGGAAAATACCCTTTATAAATCAGTATTTAAAGGAAATGTTTGAGAATGTTTCTGGGTCAACAGTAGATGCATACATCATCCACTTATGACTGTAATTTCGAGTGATCTGCTTAACCTTTAAATTTAGAAAGCTCCTATTCGTTGTTCCATGTGTTAGTTTTTAGACGTATATTCATTCTCATGTGGAAGATCTCTGTCATTGTGAATGTTCTTTTTAAAAACAGACACTTAACAGTGTCCTGGTTTCATGTGTGGCTAAAGCAAACTCTATCTGCAAGCTGGAATGCATTCGACATTGTTTTCAGTAGGTCAATAAAATGACGGATGGATTTGAGCCAAATTGTAGCAGAGGACACACATCCTCTGTTGAAATAGCTGAAAAGACAAATTAATATTGAAGTTGTGGAATACTGAATTGGGCTGTCTGCCAGTGCACAGAAATAGACTAGATTACCAAAATGAGGCATGTGCACTTCAGGCAACTAAAACAGACTTGCTATGCAAACATGAGGGGAGTAGAGGAAGACTTGGATGTGGTATTCTGAAGGTGGTAACAGTTTGGCCTCAATAATATGCAGTAGGGGATAACAGAAACACCTTGAATTTTAGGACCTTTCAACACTTTGAAATTTAGATAGTTCTATATTTGCAACTTTCAGCTAAGGACCATCTTTGTCATTTTTATTCTAAGGGTATGTAATTTTTGACAAGCATACATTCTAAGAGTATGCCTTTTTAAAGGATATTTTTCAAAATATTTAGGGTAGGGGGAGAGTTTCAGTCTCACTTAACACTTTATTAATGCAGGAGAAAAAAACACAATAAAATAACCCAAACTTTAAATATTGAGTCAAAACCTTCATGATATTCATTGCCCACACAAAAAGTTCAAATTTCTTTCACAATTTAAGGCCTAAAGTACTTCATGATCAGGCTTATATTTCCTATAATATCTTTTATGGACCAAATCCTGCGAGAGAATTGCATCTTTATTTTCACTAATCTTTAAGTGAAGTTTAGCATTTCCTTTGATAATGAATGTAGAAAACCAATCACAGTGGCGTTAGCAGTGTTGTGACTTTGTCACTAGTAGAAATTGCAGATATTTCCATATCACATTACAGTTGTTGCAGTCTCTGCAACAATACAGTACAAACAATCCAACAAATGTATTGTTTATATCTCACTGTGACTTTATAATTGTTATTAGACCCACACATCTATTTTTACAACACAACACAAATTATATTTCTGAATATTTTCATAACTGTATTTCACTATACTTGGTTTCCTTTGTAATTCTAATTTCATTTTGTGCATTAAAAACAAATTTGGAGAGGTTGTCCATTGGCATCACCAGACTGCCAAAGAGGCCTGTAGCAAAAGAAAGGTTAACAATCTTTAGAAAAACTGACCTTAATGATCATTCCCAAACTGCTGGGCATTCAATTTTAATCCTGTGCCTTTGCCTGGAAGGCTGTTACTCCTGTGCTCCATCCTCATCCTTCAAGTTGCAGCCTAGGTGTTACCACATCCATTTGATTGATCCTGATCCTTCTAGTCACAATCAATTGATCTTCCTTTATAATCCCCTCAAAATTGTTTTCTGCATTTCTATTAGAACTTATCCTGCCTTTTGTATGAATTAGTTGCTTCTGCTATGTCTGTGCTTTTAAAGTATAAACTTCTTGGGGGCAGGAATATTGTCTTATTTAGTTACCATTCCACAATTGAATCTAACTTAGTCTAATTATGGTTGAAGAATGTGGCCTCTATATTGATACTTTGGACTTTATTGAGACTTCCTTTACTGCTTGGAACATGACCAATTTATGTAAATGTTCCGTTTACGCTTGGAAACATGGTGAGATCTGAAGCAGCTGTGTGCAGGTTTTTCATTGCAGGATTCAAATCTATACCCCCTACTGTTTCTTTTATTCCTTGCTTGATTTATCAATTATTTACAGAGGTATGTTAAAGTCTCCTGTTATGATAGTAGAGATGTTAATTTCTTATTTTAACAGTTCTGTCACTTAACTTTACATATTTTGAATCAATATTATTAAGTACATAAAATTTAGAATTGTTATATCTTCCTGATGAACTGGACCTTTAATCAATATGCAATGATTTTTATCTCTAGTAATGCTTATTTTTGCATAATAATAAATTTTCTCTCATGTTGATAGAACCCAGCTGTGTGTTGCGTTAGAATTTTACTATCCTTTTACATTCCTTCGCTTTCAACTTTGCTGTGCCATAATGCTTTAATTGTGTCTTTTGAAAATAACATAATGCAGGATTTTATATATTTAAAAAAATTTGTTCTGTGAATCCTTGTCTTTTGCCTGAATAGTTTCATCATTTTATAATGTTTATAATTACAGATATATTTTATTCATTTCTAACATATTTTACACTGTATCTTTGCCCTGACTTTTCTAGAGTTTTATTTCTTTTTTTTTAAAGTTTTTCAGATTGAGATATTTTCTCTCTTAGTACATTTTTTTCTCTATTAATTTGAAAGCCTTAATTCTATCTGTATTATTTTAGTCATTTCCTAGAAAGTTTAATATTCATATTTAAAAGTCTAACATGTATCATGTCTTTACCTTTCTCCCAAATAATGTAAGGAATGTGAACAAGGTTAGCCCACTCTTCTCTTGCTATTTGCTATTGTCCTTTTTAGCCTCACAAATTTACACATATTTATCAATTTATTTACTCATCACTCCTTTTTCTCAAACTTTTATATCATCTTACTTTTGCTTTTAGAATTTCCAATAATTACATTTGGGGAGAGGTAAAAATTCTGTTTTTGTTGATCTAGGAATTTTTAAAAAAATTTTACTCCTCCCTCATTTTAAACAGTTTTGCTGGTTATAGAATTATAAGTTGAAAGCAATTTTCTCTAAGCTCTTTGAATATATGATATTACTGAATTTGGATTTCGATTTTACTAAGTCAGTTGTTAATCTGTCTTTCTTTGTAGATAATCTGCCCCTATCCTTTTTGCCCCAAGCTGAAGCTGATTTTTATCTTCAGTATTCTGTAGTTTCACCACACACTGTGTTTAGGTATAGATTATTTTTTATTTATTCTGCTTTGGATATAATAAGATCCTTAAATTTGAGGGTTTGGTAACTTTCATCATATCTGGACAATTTTCTTTGGTAACTTTCATCATATCTGGACAATTTTCAGTCATTATCTCATTGAATATTTTATTGCCCCTTTCTTATTCTCTCTATTGTCTTTTTCTGGGTCTTCAATTAGACATATATTGGACCATCTCTCTCTATCCCCTATGTCTCAACTTTTCTCTCATGCTTTTCATCTATGTTGCACTGTGCTATATAATTTCTAGGTAATTTCTTCATGTCTGTCTTCCAGGACACCAATTATTTTCTTTAGCTATGTCTGATCTGTTTGGCACATAAATTAAGTTTCTAATTTCAGTTATTATACTTTTTACATTCGAAATTCTGTTTTTTTAAATCTGCCTTATATATTTTACCATTATTTTATTGTACTTTTAATTCTTTCTTTTATTTCTTCAAATATATTAATCTTATTTAATATTCTGCATCTTTCAATCTCAATATCTGCTATATTTGCAGATATAATTCTGTAGTATGTTGTTTTTGCAGATTCTTTCTCACTAGAGTTTATTTCCTTGTATGGTTAGTGGTTTTTTTTAAAACTTGTGAGCTCATATTCCTTGGACTTTCCTGTTATTGCTGTAACAAATTACAATAAACTTGGTGACTTAAAACAACACACTTTTATTCTCCTATAGTTTTGGAGGTCAGAAGTCCAAAAAGGATTTCACTGGGCAGAGCCTCTAGAGGCTCTGGAAGATAAAATATTTCTTTGCTTTTTCCAGCTTCTAGAGCTACATTGCTTGCATTTCTTGATTCATGACCCCTTCCTCCATCTTCAACTTGCAGTGTAGTATCTTCAAATCTCTCTCTGCAATTTCTTAACATCATGTTCTCCTCTGTGTCAAATCTCCCTCTCTCTCCCTCTTATAAATATGCTTGTGATTACATTTAAGGCCCACTCAGCTAATTTAGGATAATCTCCCCACAAGACTCTTAGCTTAATCACATCTGCAAAGTCTCTTTTGCTGTATTAGGTAACATTCACAAATTCCAGGGATTAGAATATGGACATTTTGAGGGGTAATTGTTCAGTGTACTACACACTTTATCTGTGGAAATTGCTTGGTATTTAAGTGTATTCTTCCATAAAAGACTTGTACTTCTCCCAGGTTTTACTGATACTACCAACCCAGAACTAGTTTAAAGTAAAATTTTATATTTTTTGGTCCAGATGGTTAGTACACCTTTCAGCCTAGAGCAGCACAAGTGCAGCTTACAAAGGAAACTTCCTTTTTTTCCCAATCATCCAGAGTCAAGAGTAAGACAGTCATATATCTCAACCATATTGCTTTCTGGGGTGATTTTTTTTTTTTTCTGTTTTCCTCACTGAAGGTATTATCCCTTGAAGATCCTGGCTTCAGTTGAGGCTTCAATCCAAGTTCTTTATTCAGACCCTAAGCTTTGTCTTCTGTTCCCTGTAGCAGTCTATTAAAACTCAGATTATAGACTGCCAGAATGGAGATTTTTCTCTAGGGCAAATACTGGTTCCAACACTCACCCCGGTGGATTAGCACTTTTGATATTTTCCTTTCTGATCTATAAGAAATTCTCTTACTTTTCCATCAGCACAGCCATATTTTACTTAAAAAAATATTTTCTTCAATATTTTTAAATGTGTCATATCAGCAGGGGATTATCTTAATTTAGGTTGCAATATTGCCAGAAACAGAAGTCAGATATTGAAAGACTGTCTAATTTATCCCTCTCCTCAGAAACTAAATCGATGACATCCAAACTGTGACTAATGAATGTTAAATTAAATAAAAACATAGCAAACTGGAACTTGGACGGACATTAAAATTGATTAGTAACAGAGACCATATGGCCTGGGAAGTCTAAAGTTTTTACTATCTGGCCTGTTATGGAAAGAGTTTGCCTTGTCTAGAGAGTTTATTTTGACCCCTCCACGAGACCAGAATGGGCATGGTGGTAAGTACTTCTCAGAAGTCTTTGTTCTGGGGAGGGTGTCCTTTATCTTGGTGATACAGAACCACCTGGCCTCAGAAGTGCCTCTGAACTTCATGAACCCCAGGGCTCACCTACCATGTCTATTTTCTCTTCATTCTCCTATGCAGCTAATGTACAGTGAGTCAGCATGTGGGGTATCTTTAACTGAGACTCTTCCCCCTTTCTGTGTGTCAACCTGTCTCCTGAATTGCTGAGGTGATAACTTAAGGGTTCACGTTGATTTATAGATTTAATATGCTTGAAGGAGAAGAAAGAGGATTCTGGGGTGGAATCTTGGCTCTGCTACCAATTAGCCAGCTCTCCATGATGTGGAGAAGGCACATCGTGTCTCTGAGTCCCATTGTCCTTATCTATAGAAAGAAAGGTAAATTGAGTGAACTGTAAGTTTCCCTGTACTCCAATGTTCTTTGATTCTGAAGTCAGATAAAAAGTTTTATCTCTTTTCTCCAAGGTATAGTCCCTTCCTCCTTTATGAGGATTAGATGAGTAAATGCACGTAAAGTCCTGAGGACACAGCTGGGCACAAAATACATCCTCAATGAACGTTAGTTATTATATTGTTGTCACTAATATTACCAAAAGCCTCTTAGACAGGGTAAAATCCCACAATAATTAATCCTTTTTTATGGATAGTAGTCCCTCATGTTCCCTTGTGAGAATTTTTTGAGCATAAGTAGCACTGGAAAGAGATTCTAATCAGCATAAAATATCATCCCAATGTTCTCTCTGCCTTCAGAGGGATTGATTAACCTCCCCACTGCTGCTGACTGCATCACCAACAAGGGAACCACAAACCACAAAGCATTGACCAAAATATGCGTCTGCAGAAAAAGAAGGGAAATTAAAGAAAAAACTCTCAACTTTGCAACCACAGGGCTTAGCTAGGTTTCCCTGGTGGTGTCTACAGGCTGAATTAGTGGAAGGGAAAGTTACTATGATGGGTAGGTTAGGAGAGAAGCATGCTCATTGCAGATGTGGGGATGACTCTCAGCCACACTTGCTCTAGCTTGAAATCTGATGACCCACATGTATTCTGTATCATTATTTGTTCTAAAAGGAAATAATTTACTCCAAATAGTTCAAGTGAAGAAACATTAATATATAGAAGAAACAAGGGTAAGGTAAGTTTAAGAGACGTTCCAGACACTAGAAATGGTGGAAACTATTATCACCACGAGGACTAAAGGGTCAAGGGAAGGAAGGAGTGTGACTAGAGCCCAGAGAGAGCTGGGGCCAGGGAAGAGGGCTGTCTGGCAAAGGGCATTCATGAAGGGATGCAGCTATTTCCAGGGAAGGAACAAGGAAGAGACTCTTATCTCCTGATTCTCCTGCCCTCTGATTGCTTGTGGTGCTTCCCATTGGTTACAGCCTGTTGGAAACCAGCCAGCCAGGGAGCCCAAGAAATGTTTCCATAGAACAAGGCAGAGCAGAGAGGGGCCAGAGAATGGATGAGAGGTTGCAGGGAGAATAGGGAACAAGTACCCTTTTCCTCTGGAGCTTTTGCTCTGATTCCTCTTCCACTGGATATTTTTCTAGTTCGTTTGACATGCGATCTCCTATTGTTTTGTGGATGAGCATGTGTGAGTGAGGGCAAATGTGTGTTGTTTTTGCCTAGTCTGTGGGTTGTAATGAAAAAGTACCCAGTTTGAACCAAGATACCTGAATTCTGGACTGTTAAAGAAAAAATTATTCATGACACTTGTTAAAATGTTAAGGCAGATTTTATTCAAGACTACTGCAATAGGATTTTGCCATAGGGAAGGGAGAGTGAGCTCAGCTCTGAATACAGCAAGAAACAGTGGGCATTTATAGCCAAGGAGCAGAGTGAGAGGGTTGCTGGATGGGTAATTACTGAGAGGAAACCTCAGGGGTGTGGGGGAATTCTGGCTAAACTGACCTAACAGTATTCTTGCTGAAGGCAGGGCAGGGTGCTAAGACATCACTCGGGGTGGTGGTGGAGGATGAGGAATTAAGTTGGATATTGAGGGTGGGGGATTCTGGCTACACTGTACTTGCTAAACAGGACTCTTGAGGACATGCCCAAGAATGAGGTCTGGTCAGGCTCAGAGAAGCCTGTCTGAGCTTAGTCAAGGAAAGAGTCTTTGTCAGCTCTCAGCTCTGCCAAAAACTTGGGTAAACGTAGGCAAGTCATTTAATCTCTCAAAGTCTTGTATTTTATCTGTAAAATTGAGTCAGTAACATTTGTCCAATCTTTCTCATCAGGGTTTAAGAATCAAACAGAATAATAGTTAAAAGCAAGCTTCAGAATTAATGTGAGGAGAGAAGCTCTGAGGCTAGAGAGGAAGCTAAAGGGACTGTTTACCGGAGATTGTGATTCTTGGTGCACAAGTGGTGTGGCTTGGGGATCTGGGTAACAACACATAGAAGAATGTGGCAGAGATTGCTGTTTAGCCACCAATTCCATTCCTCCATTTTTTCATAGCATTCGAATTATAATTTGGCATATGGCTACCCAGAGATACTATTTCCCAGCCTCACTTGCTGGGTGTGGACATGTGGGCTGAGTACATTCCAGAGGAATGTGAGCAGAAGTGGTGTGTGCCACTTTCAGGTTGTCCCATGAACTCCCTCACATTCATTCTTCTATGCTCTTCCCTTCTCCCTGGAAGGGAGACCAACAGAGTGGTCTAGAAGCTACTCATTGAAGATGATAGAGCCACCACCAGCTTGGGTCCCTGAAAGACTGTGAAGATCTGAGCCTCCTACCCCCAAATCTTTCACACTGAACTGGACATTCATTTTGACTATTATGTATGAGAGAAATAAGCTTCTTTATTCTTTTAAGTCACTGAATGCTGGAGTCTCTTTGGTGCAGTAGCTTAGCCTACTCTAAAACAGGGAGCAGAACATTTCCCACATTTCTGCTCAAAACACAACATGGTTTTGCTATATGGTGATTGGGCAGGGGAGAGTATTAGAGGTGGCATTCAAGATGGCCAAGTAGCTTCTTCACAGAAGTCATTGGCAGGCATCTCCATCCAGTCATGGCAGGATCTCCAGACATCAGGACTTGCTGGCAGCAGACATCAACAAAGAGGCTGGAACAGAAAAATATGAGCCTACATGCTTTTAGCACAGATGAGACTCTCTTGGAGACTCTTAGAAATAGATGGGGAATAATTAAGGGTACAGGGAGAACAGTTTGTTCCTACATAAGCAGCCTAAGTCTATTAGCTACAAAATTCTCAATATTAATATTTCTTAATGACACCTAATTTTCATTTTGTATCAGAATGCTTTGAGCTGCAGGAAGCCATCAGCTTGAGTTAAATTTGCCTAAACAATATGTGCAATTTGTTATTATTATTATTTTATATAAGAAACCACTAAAGTGGGATGGGCTCCAGGTCATGTATGATCAAGGCTCTATGTCTCTCTTCCCTGTGATTCTCTCAGCTCTGTCATTCTCCATGTGGATGCTTTTTTTCTCAGGTTGGCTTTTCTAATCATCACAAGTTGGCTCTCAGCAGCAAGTGTTGCAATATGCTTACTTGTTCATCTCCAGTAAGGGATAGGGAAGTGGAAGGAAAGGGAGGAAGGGAAAGA
>NW_006789004.1:1148119-1171700 GCF_000442215.2 Lipotes vexillifer
GGGAAAGAGGATGAGAGAAAGCAAAAGCAAGAAAACTGTTCTCCTAACCATGGAATCATGTTCTTCTCTTTGGTCTTATTGGGTCGCCTCAACTCATGTACCCACTCCCAGACCAATACCTGTCCTTAGGGAAATGCTGTGTTCTGTGGGCTGAAGCCAAGACTTCTGACCATCATTGGTAAAGAGCATGTGATTGTCATGATGGCCTAAGCCAAGGGCATGCAAAACTTTTCCCTGCAGGCCAAATCCAGCCAGCCACCTTTTAATTGTGACCTAGGAAATAAGGATGGTTTTTACCTTTTTAAATGGTTATATAAGAATTTCAGTAAAACCTTTGATTTTGCCTCTTGGCCTACAAAGTCAAAAATATTTACTATCTGGTCCTGTAAGAAAAAGTTTGCCAACTCCTAGTCTAGACTAATCAGAATCTGTCTCTGCAGATGAGGATGACGGGCCACCTTTCCTTGAGGCACGTGCATGGTACTGGGAGAATTCCCCAAATGCTAGAGAAAGTTGCTTGGAGATAGGATAGGAACATCGAATGTGGCAATGTCAAATACTCATAAACTTTGGTTAACTGCATCACAGTTCCCTCCATGAGTGTATATAAATATTACTAATCAATATTTATTGTGTCTATTATTTTGTGCTGAGCTCTGTTCTAGCCACAATGGTAATAATCAGAACTTGCCTATGAACAATTTCTCATCCTTAATCTTGCCCAAACACTTAAGATTCCCCCCACCCCCACCCTGGCCTTTTGTTTTAGTGTGGTGTAGGGGGTGAGGGAAGGCAGGGTCTCAAGTAATACATATGTAAAGTGGACCGTTTAGTTCCTAGGGCACCACATCAAATGATATACAGCATTAGAAGTAATAACACCTTCTCAGTGCAGACTGGGGTCACCCATAAATGCTGTTCACTTTAGCTCTCCAACAGGCTTAAATAATCATATAAAACTTGGTCCCGTGTTTTGAATGTAGTTAGAGGAACATGCAGTTTAGGTTTTAAAAATCAATGTAAATTAGTCTTAATCTGAATTTACTTTAAAAGAAAGATAATAGTCTAGGAGATAGTATAATGATTAGGAATCAATTTTTACTGGTTTTATTTTTTTAATGTCTAATGTATTTGTATCTGAGACCAGCTCTATAACAAGTTTAGAAATAAGGTAAAACACCAATAGGTTATGGTTGGGTGATTGGCCGCTGTCTATTTACTTAAGAGGCTTTGAGGTTGTGGTTTAGTTTAGGATTTACTGGGCAAGGTTGATACTTGGATGGAAGTCCAGTGGTACAAACTGTAATCCTTGCCCAACTATCTAGGGACACAATTAACCAAGGGACAAAGACAGATTATTTGTGAAATTGCTTGTGCTCCAAGGTGAGGGCTGCTGGCTTGAAATATAGTCTTATCTGAGGTATTGATTTAAATCACTGCTTAAAATGTGACTTGAGGCAATTTTGGTGAAATTTACGGTTTGTAAATTGCAGAGTGCAATGCAATCATTAGGCATTATAGTTATTCTTCTGTTTTACTCTTCCATGTCAGTTCCTTCATCTATCCCTCATTGCTTTTTTTTTTTTTTTTTTTTTTGGTTTTTTAAATATATATCCAGAAATATGCACAGGTACTGTACAGCTCAGTGAATTTTTGCCAACTAAACACATCTGTGTAACCAGCACTCAAATCAAGAAACAGGCCAGCCCTCCCCATGTCCTCAACCCCAGGGGTAACTGCTCTCCTGACCTTCATTAGAATCCAGTAGCCTTGCCCGTCCCCGAGCTTCACACCAGTGCATTCAGCGTGTACAGTCTTGTCTGGCAACTTTTGTACATGTGATGTTTGTGTGACTTATATAGGCAGCTTGCTGGAGACCGCGGAGCCAGTCCGAGGCAGACCTGGGACGCAGACTCGAGTCTGCCCCATCTGTTCCACCGTCCTGCCTTTCAGGGGGCACGTGAGAGTGACAGTTGGCCTGGGGTGCGGGGGGATCCTGAGAAATAAAGTTGGATAGAAGTGGCCAGCTCGGGAGTCTCGTGAATGTTCAGTGGAGGAATTAGACGTGGGTGTTCCAGGAACAGCTTATGTTGATTAGAGAAGTGACCCGTGTTGTTCTCTGTGACAGCGAGACCCTGGGGTGGTGAGAGATGCCTGGAGGGAGCACAGGGCAAAGGTCAACCGAAGGAGTGACTGAGGATTCCCAGAGAAGCGTAGGGTGAGTGTGGGAATTGGCTGTGTCAGGGAGAAGAGACCAGGTGTTCTGGATCGAACAGTAACAGTAATAACTTTTAAAAAATGGTTATTTCATTCAGAGTGGCTGCTTTTTAATGATGCTGTCTTAATTTCCTCTTGAACCTGTTTCATCTGTAATCATCCAACACTGATATTTATCTTGTTCTTTTAATTTGAAAGTATTCTTAAAGCTATTGCCGATATTTTACTGCTGCTGAAGACAATGCAGCCGAGGCGCTACCATGAAAATATCATAGAAAACATGATCGATGCGTTATACCTGAGATCTGGTGGAATAAACACGGTACTATAAACTGTTTTAGTCAATTAAGGAGTAAGCATCCTAGAACGTGAATAGCAGTGATACTTGACACTTGCCAGGGGACACTATTAAATAAGCACATTACGCATTTCATTGCATCCCTGCCACAACCCTGTGAGGCAGGTACCACTGCTGTGCCCATTTTCAGATGAGACCTGCATCGGCAGGCGGACTCTCAAGCACTGCGCCACCAGGGAAGCCCTCCCTCATTGCTTTTAAAGTAAATATCTGGACCAATTCCTGTCAAGAAAAGAAGACCACACCCAAAAGCATGGCCATTCTAGGTCCAAGAGGGGAATGTCTAAGTGTGTGTGTGTGCATTCATCTGAGCTTCTATGTCATGAATCACACAGATTAGCCATTGATCCGATGGAATGGTAAGAACCGAAATACTAGCTTACAACTTATTGAGAGCATACCATGAGCCAGGCACCATACAAGGCTTTTTGCATATATTATTTCTCATCCACATAAATATACTTGGGGTTATATTATGTCCCTGGCCTATAGATGAGGAAATCAGGCTTGGAGAGATTTGAAAGCCTGCCAAGCTCACAAAGGTGGTGAGGAGCAGAGGCTGGATTCAAAGCTTGGGCACAAAAGCCTAAGTTCTTCCCCTAGGGGCTGCCTCTCCTGTGGGACAGTTGTTGTGTCCTGAAATGATCTGTCTACTACCAGCCAGGGAAAACAGCTGAGTTAACTTCTTGTGGCTCTCTATGCTTTCTCTGGAGGTGGAACATCTTTCAGAAATTAGAATACTTTTATTTTGGAAACCTGGGACTGAGATGGGCTCTGTGCAATAAAATAACAACAGCAGCAGCAACAGCAATAATAGTTGTAGTTAACATTTACTGATAGATTACCATGTATTACCTGGCATGTAAGTTCTATTATTATTATCCCTATTTTGGTTCCTACCTGAGTTGAATCAGAGAAAAGGTGAGAAATTTGCCAAGGTCACATGGATGCTAGAGGCAGATCCAGGATTCATATCCAGATCATCCAAAGGGCATGCTCTCAGCAAATTCCCTGGGCAAGGCTATCAGGGTGGAGCCCCAACTCTGCAGACAACTGGCCAGCATGGCCAAACAGCATGGCCCCCTGAAGCTCCTGAGCCTCGGCTGGAGTCCCATCTATACAACAGGAATGAATTCCATCTTGGTGGTACTCCCCTCAGACTCTCCCTGGGGAAGCGGGGAGCACAAAGATTGATAAAAGTGAGAAGAGAGATTCTTCTACCCATGCAATTTTTCTTTGGAGGATGGTTTTTCTTCTGGCTCTCTTCAGTCTGTGAATACCTCTGGCTAAAGCCTAGAAAACAGAAAACTAGGAGTTCTCCATTTACAGCCCACCCAAGATTTAAAAAAAAGAGAAGAGAAAAAAGTTTTCTCTGTTTGCTTCTATATCGCAATAAGCCACATGTGACCTCCTGAACTTTGCAATCGTTTCCTATGCAGTTTTTTATATTGGAGGGAGGTTTAGTTGGTGGATCTGGTAGGGTATTTTCCCAGAGAAACCACTATGCTTGTATTTTGGAATCAGTTGCTCCCAGGAGTCCTCCCACCTGGAGAGCCAAGTCAAAACAAGCTCAGACAAGACCTACTTGGACTCAGGCTTTCAGGCACCAAGACCCTCCTCAGTAGACCCCAACATGCAACATCCACAAGCACCCAGATAGCAGCTGCTCCAGAAACCCATCAGCTTTATCACTGTTTGAGGCTATGCAAGTTGTGCCAGATTTTCTCACCCCAAAAGGAAAGCAGCCACTATGACCACAAAACAGGGAAGCTCAGACGGCAGAGTATCTGATGTTTTTCATAGCCGTGCCACTGGCACCTGGTATGGGGTCTGACTAACAGTAAAAACTTGTGGAAGTTGCTAACTCGCTCTGTCTCTATGGACATTTCACGTCTCTCAGAGACATTTCCAATATATAAAAGATAGTAATAACACCTCATGAGATCATTTCAAGTACAAAATGAGACAATACTTATAAATAAGCTTGTTAAACTTCAAAGCATTATATAAATGTGAAAGATATAAGAAAGCTCCTTTTTTATCACCACTTCTCAAAGATACCCAGATAGGTAAATTATCCTGCTTCCATGGCAGTCAGGGTACAAGGCCATGAAGGAATGGGAATCCTACTTCACAGGGCATTTTGGAGGAGTGAATAATAGGCTGAGAAGTGTACAGTGTTTGGTTAAGAAGGATTTTGTAATAGTAGCCCCCAACTCACATAATCCCCATGGTTTTTGCACTGGCTTCTAAACAGTCCAAGAAATTTCCTCAGTCAGTGAACCTATTGTGGTTGTCACTTTGGCTATTCACCAAATGTTTCCGTTTCTCCCCTTCAGGGCATACAAGAGAATTGCATTTCCCTGCTCCTCTTTGAAGATGGGGTGCCTGTGTGTGCTGGGAATTCTCTGTTTGCCCATTAGGTATTTTCCCTACCTTTTTCTGCTCTGCTTCATGCTCCAGAGGGTTGATCCCTATGAACTGCATGTTCCAGGTGCCTTAATGATTTTGTCACCATTTACCCTACAAATTAGAGTGAGCTGTCCCCTCTTTTAAGATTTAATGATGAAATTGACCTAATCCCCAGCTTCATGGATTGTCTGTCTTGCTGTTCAGTATGGGCCGTCATTGTTTCATATTTTTTCTCCCAGATATGGGAGTTATCCATTCCATTTATCCATGCCCGTTCCCAAACCCACCATCATAAGGCCTTGGGGTGTGTAACAGACTTTACTAAATATTTGGAGAAGAAGGAGACAGTTTATGTCACAGACAAACAATTTACAATTAAATAGCACATATTCAAGTTATTGTCCTTTGTTCTTTCTACCGATTCAGGCTTTAGTCCTTCATAAACTTGCTCATCCTTTTCTTTCCTCTGCCCCTCCTTCCAAACCCAGCTCTGGGCCTCTCTTTGTATAATCAAAGATTGTTAATGGCTGTGTTAGATGGGGGGACAAATTCTCTGTGCCTTCATTTCTCCTCCTCCACCTGTCTCGGCAGTGGAAAGGGAGCTGATGTTCCACATAAACATGGCTTAAGACAGCTCACCCCCATACCCTTTTCTAAAGCCCCATCCATCACTAGGCACCTTCAGAATACAAAAGCAGGTATAGCCAATTTGAGTTTTAAATGCCTGCCCTCTTCCACATGCACTTGCTTTGGAGTTTGTATTGCCTTTCTTCGCTTCTTCTCACCATAAGTATGGAAAATCTTGAAGGTGCTGACCAAGAGAAAAAGGGGCCAAGGAGCCTGGCTCTCATAAAGACCATAGACCACCAGGGCTAATGTATAGTCGCTGTACAAAGGCTTCCCATTGGAGTAGGGGAACCAGAGCTGGCTTGATACCAAACTTGGTCAGTTTGGCTGGACTTATTCTCCTTATTCTCTGGGCACGGACACCCTAGGGACTTAAACAGTGGTGTTCACAGTTTGGAGAATTCTGGATCCTGGCCATCTCTCCATTTCCTTCTACCATGAAACATGAACTATCAAGACAAATCCCTCTTTATTATTAGGAAATCAACACAAAGCCTATGACACACCATTTCTAATTCAGAATTGTTCCTCTTTTTCCATCCTTCTCACCAACGTCCTGTTTGAGGTCCTCACATCCCTTGCCTGGGCTGCGCTGTCTCCCAGTAGTCCACATGCATTCCTCTCTTCCTCCACCCTGCCTGCTTGTGAGCTTCCTAAAATCAGATGCAATTGGGTCAAGCCCTTTTCTGTAATTTAAAAAATATTTTCTTTGTGTATTTTATCTTTAATAATAGAGGTGGTACCTGCTCATTGTAAAAATACAGACAATAAATATTTAGAGAGAAAAAGTGAAAGTCCTTGTGACCTGGCTTCAATCATTCCCTAGAGGTAACCACAGTTAATAGTTTATTTTGTGTCCTTCCATACATTTTCCTATGTATGTACAAACACATGCACACACATATGTATATATACATGCAAACTTTGGTACACAGTTTTCTGCAACTTGACTTTTTCACTTAAAAATATATGGAAAGATCTTTCTATGTCAATACACATCAACCTACCCTTTATTTTCAAAGGCTGCGATATAGTCCATTTATTTTATGGATTTACTGATATTTATTTAACCAATCCCCTATTGATGAACATTTAAGTGGTTAATAGTTTTCCCTGTTACAGATTTTGTTCTTCAGTGAATAGTCTTATATCTGTGTATTTTTTAGATTTTTAAATGCCTTCTAACTCTTGCTTTCAGACCCATAGTATTTTCAAAAATTAAAATTATTTTGTCATAAGTGTACAGTTTAAAATATCAAATAGTGCTATGAGATTTTTAACAAAAGAGAGCAGTCCCTTGCCCCTCCCCAGTCTACGTTCCCAATTTCAACTCCCCATATGCAATTTCCTTCAAATCCTTTACCTGTACTATGATCGTGTTTCTTTTCTCATGCAATTTATTATTTTCTCTGAATTATTACCTTGTTTTTTCATTTTCTTAATTTTCCATGTATATATCACCTATTCACCCCAAATATATCAACAGAAGTGAAAATCTTATTTCTATATTTTCAAACTCTTTGGACATCCCAATAATATATTATTTTTTAATGAAATATTATTTCATTATTCATCCATCTATGGACACTTAGCTTGTTTCCCCAGCAGTTTAGTTTAATTTTATTTTTTTGGAGGTCTTTCTCTACAGATTTCTGCCTTTTCTCCTAATCAGGGATCATTTTTCTTCTAGAACTGCTACACAGCTCTTCGTTGTTATCTTGGAATTTGCATTCACATCAACCTGGTACTCCCTCTGTTTCTTGTGTTGAATTTCCTGTTTCTTCAGGAATAGATGTTCCTTTTCCTTGTGGACCACTGTATCCAGAGCACCTAGCCCAATACCTCCACCGAGGAAGCATTCAAATCTTTGTTGACTGACAGAATGAATAAAGGCATGAATGAATAATGTCTTATTGCTAGGCTAGACCACTGCTTGAGACTCCAAAAAAATAGCATATCTCTACATTTGCTAAGGATTCAGTGAAATCTCCAGAGAGTAAACTTGAGGTAACAAGTAAACACACGGCTGTGAGCTGCATGGTCCAGCTTAGTGGTGGAATCCACAGCAGTGGAAAAGTATAAATCTAGCTGGTCTGTGCAGGAATTCAGCCTCCCAGGCCTCATTAATGCCCTACTCTATCCAACAGAGCCAACCAGCCATAGGCAAGCAGCTTGTGAAATAGCCTGATAAGCTGGCCTCCGTATCATAGTCCCCAGCTTTCTGGCCCTAATGAGGATTGCTATTCTCCTTGAATTTAGCCCAATTCCTCCCAGCAGGCTTCCCTTTAAGGATGCTGTCTTATCAGCAGCCCCTGGCCCAACAAGGTGAGGAGGGTTTCCTTCTCTCATAATGACTCTCTATGTGTTTTGTCCAGACCAATTTACCACTGCAACCCACCTTCACTCAGTAGAGCTTTGCTCTAAGCTCCAGAGGTTAAGGTCAAGCTTTCTTCAAATGTCTTTCTTTCAAAACCTTAAATCATTTATTTGTTTGCCTTCCACTGTACTTTTTCAAGCGCAGTCGGCACTACCCTTTCTTTGCCCACAGTTCTGAATTGCAGGGCGCTCGGTGAATACAGACTGTTGATGCCTTGCAGACCCTCTTTGACTCTCAGATTTTCACAAGAGCAGATAGCCCCCACGTAAAAGCCATTCTCTTCTGGCTGCCACTGCGTATTTCAGAATTTTGGGTTGTCAGAGCCTGTTGCTTTCATCTGATTGCACAGACATGGAAACTATCCAGTGAGCAGGTAAAGTTGAGAGAGCACCTTTAAAAAGGGGATTAAGGGCAGGTGTGAGGAGGCAGGAGGCTAACCAGAGTGGGGGGCTGCTTGAGGTAGTCTTCTCTCCCAATTACCAAGGTGGGAGACTTATCCACCAAAGATAATGTTGATTCATCCCTACCAAGTACTTACTCTGTGCTGATAATACAAATGTATCATCTCATTGAATCTTTCCAGTAATTTCACAAGATGGGAAACAGATTTCAGAGGTTGACTTGCCCAAGGCCACATAACTAATGAACAGTTATGGGCTCCCTGAATGTGGGATCTTATAGTGCTGAAAAAGGGAAAGTCTTGTGCAGGCCAGGACAAATTGATCACCCTATGACAACTGTGATGGACAATATTGACTCCAGAGTTCCCTACTGGGTTGGCCAAGGCTTTATCTGACCTCTGACCTGCATCGTGGTTCTATTTTTCCAACTGTCCAATCTGTTTCTTCCCCTACCTTCCATAGGTGTTGATCTCTGATAAGCATCTTGCACATCAGATTCTTAGCCTTTGCTCCTGGAGACCCCCCTGCAAACTCCCACAGCCACAGAGCATCAGTGCCTTGGAGGAATACAAAAGAACCCCAGCTAGCCAAAGCCCCAGACACAAATGGGTACCATACATGGGAGGGCATTGAGGTAGAGGATCTGACATTTCCACGCTCAGACACAGAGACTATCCAATTGCAAAAGTCAAAGTACACAGGACCAGGCTGTTGATATTCTGACTCGCTCAGCTTTCATTGGTTAGGAGAGAGGAGGAAACAGCCTGCAGGTAACCAGAGACATCTGGAAGAGTGTAAGGGGTGATGGGCAACACCAATTTGCTCAAACATTTATACAACTATTCCTCCTTCCCTTTGCAGACATGTTCTTATTACTGTCTGGCCTCAGCTGCCTGTTTAATTGTGGTTGCATTTTAGTGTGGATGTTTTTTAACTGACTGAAGGGCTTTCTAGGTGCAGGTTTCTTAATTTAAAAATAGATTTTGGTTTGGATGTACTTTTTCATTCCTACTCCTAGAAGCAATCTTTGTCTTCCTAACTATAAGTCAGAGATGATTGATGCCTTTCCTCTAGGAAAAACCACCCCCATGTCCCAATGTATTCATATATGTTCACCCTACTCAGGTGTGCCTCAAGATGGGACATGCTTCTTTGCACATGTCCTAAGGCCCCTGAAGTTGCCCAGACAGGATGGTTTGGGACAGGTGTTTGGACAGGAAGATAGACAGTAGTTGAGGAGTCATTTCCTCTAATAGTCAAAGTCCTCTCTATGTGACAGTTCTGCCACATCCACATCCCATACTTCTTTACACTTCATCACACCTGTTCACACTTAGGGGCATTGACAAATCAATTAACAGCATCCTCTTGGTGCTCAAACATCACTTTGCATCAAGCTGGCCATTCTTTTGACAAGGGGTGACGTTTACCTTCCTTGTTGGAAACTTACCAAAGAATGAATCAAAATACAACCAAACTTGATTGCAAAATCATTGAGAGGATTAGTAAGAGCCACAGACATTTCACGTTGTAAGTGGGAGTGAAATCTCTGTTATTTTAATGTGATAGCCGTTGCAATGTGTGGAGTACCAACTGCCACTTGCTATGCATTTGACCTTGGGGAAAGAGGATTCCCTCTGAACTGAATTGATAATTAGGAAAATGCAGATAATAATACCTATCATGATTTTCACCTCATAGGGTTGTTGAGGTTCTGATGAAATACTTACTGTGTGTGAAAGCACTCTTGGCAAACAGCAAATAGCATATGCTGATATGCTACAAAAACATAAATTATAAAACAGTCAATTTAACAATAGTAGATTGATGAAGAAACTCATCAAAAGACTGGCAAATAAGCAAGCAAATAAACAAAACAGTGGTAATGGCCATTATGGGTAGCACAGCCAGATAGAATTAAGTCATATAAAGAGATCATTCTGTTGAAGGTATTTTTTACTTGGTTTCCTACAATTCAGACACCAAAACTGTGATTAAAACAGTCATGCAGGAAGTTGTTCCTAAAGACTGGTCTGATAAAGGCACAGAGAGATTAAGTGACTTATTTGAAGTCACACAGTACCCAAACTGCCTCTGTGTGAGAGAAGGAAAGAAGGTGAAAGTAAGGTGGGTGATTGACAGGCTCTGAGTGGGGCAAGGAGAAAAAAAGTATTTTGTGCAGAATGTACAAGCTCTGAGCACTGTGGCAGGAAGCTGTGGAAGGGGAGACCAGGGCACCTGCCAGTCCAATTTGGCAGGCAGCAGAGTGAAGAAGTGCAGCTTATTTTTAGCAAGAACAGCTCAGCAGCAGCATAGACAGCCTGAGAAATGCTAAAGTTGATCCTCAGACATGAGATCTACGCACAGTTGGTGGAGTGACAGGCTGAGATCATGGGTGTCTGGAAGTAAGAGGGTCTCTGGGCAAGTTTCAGATTTTCAAGACACAGCTTCACACACATAACAGCAATGACCACAGCAGCATCATGAAATTGGAGACACCAGTAATCTTGCACTGGTATTCCTGTGTAAAATCCTAAGACTTTCTAGAGAGTTCTGAGCAAGCCCTGTGTCCTCACCAAGGCAAATGTGTGCCACAAAGACCATAGAGGATAAAAGCCACTAGTGTGCAAAATCCACATCACCCCTTGACAGTACAATGCCTGCCCCAGGTAACCACACAGGGGGTAAAGCCTTCTCCTGTATTCAGTGTCCATGCTTTAACTGAATCTAATCCTTTGCCTGAATTTGAGGGAAACATGCAAATGGATCCTTCATTCTGTTGCTGCTTTGGGGTTTCCCTGCCAATCTTTTCTCCCATCCGAGGGAATTGGCATGGGAGTTGGACTGTAGACTGACTATCTATCATTCTATCCCAAGAATGGATTTCTGGTATAAGAAGGATTTCTCATCCCTTAATACAAGGCCTTTCTCTTCTCCTGAATTAGGGATTCTGCTAGGCCCACTGGACAGGCAATTGGTTAGCTTTCTAACATCCTGCAAAAACACCATGAAGGGGTCCCTGTTCTCCCTGGTGGATGAAGTTTTTAATAGTTGGATGAGCCACTGTGGTTCTTTTCTTTTCTTTTACCACCAGCCTTTTCATTCCTTAATCCCTGTACTTTGCCTTTATCCAGCCGCAGGAAGAGATTGCCTCAAGATCACTGGTGACCTCCCAATCCATCTTCCTCCCCTTAATCCACATGCCTCATAATATCCAGGCTGCATTCACCACAGTTCCCCACCAGCTCTTCCTTAAACTGTCTTCCCCCTTGGCATCCGTGATTCCACTTGGTCAAGGTTTTTCTCTTTTGTCCTTGGCCGTGGCTGCTCTCCCTTCCCTATGCCCTTCTCCTTACCACACACAAGGCCTAGCTCTCAGGTGAGCGCTGAGCCCTGCTTTGAAGCACTGAGCAAAATAGGCTGCTTCAAGGAGGGTTTCTCAGTATCTGGAGCAGAGAATTGGGGAAGGGGCCTCCTAACCAGAAATACAGGGACATGCAGAATAATTTTGGCCTGTAGCAGAATTTTACTTTTAATTGGGGGATCAGCCTCATTGAAGAACAATTTTACTTTTGCTTTTTTTTTCGAAAGAAACTGCATGTTCTGACAGTTTGATACAGTGTATGAAATCGCTGATTTATCTTGTCGTGAGAACAGATCTGGCAGCAAAAGGCCGACGGTGCTTATTTTTGTAAATATAAATATATCAGTCAAGTCACTTTAAAGCACTGATGTCAAGGGACAAAAAGCCTCCATCCTTATTGGTGACCACTTTATATGAAGTTATGTTTTAAGAGATGGTGCTGCCTTATGGTAAATCTGAATCAGCATAATAACGGGGCATGTTATAACACTGTTCTTCAGCTGGATAATAAAATACGGTATGTTCAGTTTAAGACACACCAGGGTGATTTTAAGTATCATTTTCTCCATGAATGCTGTTAACTTTAACTATTACCATCCCTCTCCATCTCTCCTATGAGGTTTCCCACAGTTGCATCAAGAATGAAAGCACATGAAATTTGTGTTAAGACTCAGTAACCTTTTGATTAGCTTGAATTAAGGATTTCTCAATTAGAGGCAAAAGCCAGATCTAGGAAACGAAATGTGTGAGTATTTACTTTCTGTTTAAAGACTTTTTGGATTAAAAGATATAAACAGATAACACTACAAAATTAGTTTTTTCTGTGATGACAAGGTAAAGACTTCTGCTGTTGCTAGGATATACCTCCCTATCACAGCTGATCTCGACGGTGAAAATTGGTGCCTTAATTTCCCAGTGGTCCGTGCTACTTCTGACTTAGGCCTCATTCTGGTTAATCACGCTGTCATTCTCACTACAGATTGCCTTTTGACATCTTCATCTGCACAAGGGTCCTGTAGCCAAGTCTCAGTGTGTAGAGTCAATTCTGCAATCTTCGGTGGTCAAGGCCTGGTCTCTGGGACCTAGTACAGATGAGGGAGGAAAGGGGGAAGAACAAACGTGTGCCATTGCTGGAAGCAAGGTTGGAAGGAAAACAGTATTTCTCTTTGTGTACATGCAGCTATAATGGGGAGCCATATGCAAATGAAATTATGGAGAGAATCTTAATGTGCAAAGTTAAAGTCTGCAAAATTAGACCCAATAATTTCTAGTGATATAATAGTAATAAAACAAAATCTATCATTTACATTTTAGAATCCAAGGAAGATGGGAAAATCAGGTTTATTGTATTTGAAGATCTATCTGTTATCAACCCCTTTTAATGTCTTTAACCAGTTAGTACATAAATAAAAAACTTTGAGCCAGGACCTCATTTCCATGTCTATCAGTACAGTGGCTTATCCAAAGTATTTCCATGTTGCCAGTTATGTCAATATTCAAAAATGTCAGTGATAGGTATTTTTCATTAGAATGTTATCCCAATAGAAAGCCCCAACTTAAATTATCACTGGCATTTATTTAGCATCCAATTTTAGGTCCAATGTGTACCAGATAGACCTCTGAAATTCACACAAGTCTATAAGGAAAGTATGGAGGAACTAAAGCTTGGTGATGTTAAGTCACTTGCCTGAGGACTCAGAGCTGGTAAGGGCAGAACCAATTTGAATCCTTGTCTCTTAGGTCCCCAAGCCCATAGTCTTTTCATTACAATACATTAAACTGCCTCCTTACCACATTGGAAGTTGTGTCATACATTTCTGGAACCATATGTCTTACAAATTATGTTATAAATAGTAATTATGGTAAAAATAGACTCAGGTTGTATTTATGCCTGTGTTTCCATTGCAATTTTTATGTATACGATTATGTTATAGAGAGAATCCTGGGCTGGGGCCTCCAAAAGAACTCATACCCTGTTAGTAAGAGGTTGCAAGTAGGGAGGGGCAATAGGAGGTAATTGTGCAATTTTGTCATCACCAAGAGTAGGGCTGTAAATGACAGCCCTCCTTCTGATACACAACTCCCACATGGATATTGCTTGCTGAAGAATTTTTTCTTCTGGAATACTCACTGTTGTGTGGACATTCTGCTGTGGAAAGGAAATCCAATACTTAGAGTCTACCAGGGTTTCTATGGGTGACCCACAGAGTTCTTACGCACAGGGAACTTGGGGTATGTGGCAGAGAGTGTCATTCTGATTGAACCCCACAGTCACTTCACTGGATGTAAAGGCAACAGAGATCACTGTGGGACAAGCCAGGGAATCCTGAGGCTGCAGCCTGGCCAAAGGATAAACTGCAGAGACCTGAATAAGGAACACAAGCTTGAGTGTTAGGGGAGAATTCTAATAGGTTCTTGGTCATATTTCTCAAATGAGGAACCACAGACTATATACTTTTTCTTTAAGATATTTGAATATTCCTGTATTATTCAATATACATGATATTTGAAATACTATGTAATTCCTTCTTAATATTTATATACTTTTTTTTAAAGAGTTCTGGAAAATTACCTAGAGTGAAAGAGAGATAGGACTCAATCCACTAACTCAACATGTGACCTTGGACAAGTCACTTAACCTCCCTTAGAGTTTCCATAAAATGAGTAGGTGAGGCTGTGTGTGCTCTAGAGTTCTGTTCCCGTCAAAAATTATGTGATGAAAACACTGGAGATTCACCATGGTGATATTTAGCTCTTCACCTACTGGCATGTCATTTCCATCCAGCTCCTGATTATACTTCACTCTTCATGAAGAGGGAAGCCTCACAATTCAGGAAATGGTGCTTCCTCAAAGAAAGTGCAGATACATACACTAATATGACAGAGCCTATCCGTTCTCATAGAGTGGCCCGTTTCCTTTCCCCTAACTTATAGCACCTCAGGTTCCATACAATAACACTAACAAGAGCTCACATTTTTGAGCACTTACTCTCTGTGTCTGTGTTTAATGTGAATGATCCTTTGTCATTCTCCCAACACGCTCTATGAGTCTGTTCTCATCCCAATGTGCAGATGAGGAAAGTGAAGGACAGAGAAGCAAAGGGACTGTACAATTTGGGAGAGCTGGTAAGAGGCAAAGGCCAGACTGGAACCCCAATCTGCCTGACTCCTGATCTGTGACTTCGCCCTCCACAGCACTGCCTCCTGCTAGAGGGCTACTGTACACCAGTTCTGATTTCAGTACCACCAGATGTTAATCTGATGTGTTCATTTTACTCTGCAGATGCTAGCATGAAAATACTCACTGTTCTTTTTAATGGAGAGCTAATTTGAAAAACAAACGCTGGTTTTCCTCTCCGGAGTACTAATGAGTCACACCTCTGGGATGGAGTGTGCATAGGGCCCTGGCTGTGACTAGACCTCACCGCATAGTGGGGCCCTCCCAGCTACTTGTCCTCCTTCCTTATTGCCCTATTGATTGGACTCTTTCATTTACAAAGAAGGCAGCACTTGAAGAACAAGATAAATGGCTGTGAGTGTCTGCCCTGATCCCTTCTTTCTTTCTAATGAGGGGAAAAACCCTGAAATACTGGGTTTTGGGACCAGTGGGTAGACGCACCTTCCAATACACAAAAGTGAGGAGTCAAAATCAACAGAGAAGAAGCAAAAGCAAACCTGAAGCAGCTGCCTCCTCTTCCTTTGCCTTCAGTTAAGGAAACAGCTCCTTATGGTCTCACCACTTTTATAGGCTAAATGGATTTCTCAGTTATAGAGAAAGGTAGAGATATATGTTGCTTGCCCAACTTTTTTGTTAAAGTTAGCAGATTGGCAAGTCAAAAGAGTACTACAGGGTGTATTTTTTTGTTGAATTAAAGAAAATACTCCCCTAGAACAGACCATCTCGATCTTCTTTATTAACCTTCTCTTTCTGAAAATGTCTGTTAGGTCCTTAGAATATGTAAGGGGAATTGACCTCTTTCCTCTGCAGGGCCATGTGCAGCATTTAGCATGTGCAGCTCAGAGATAAAGGTTAACTCATCTGTAATAACCCCTAAAATAACATACACGATGTGCTGATGAGGGCTAACATACAGCGAAGAGACCCTTTTAAAGGATGATGGGAATTAGTCCCTTCACAAACAGTACGTAGGGTGGAAACAGCTGAGATCATTAAAGAAATTTCAGAAGAGAATGCAAACTGGTCCTCATCCCAGGCAGTCAGTCCACTTTCCTTTGTGTGTTGAGTTTGTCTTTGCTTGGACACCTTGACTAAATACCCCACCACCAAAATAAATCTGTTTTTCACTGACACATGTTTTGTAAGCCAGATCCAGTCCCTTCTGGGTGTGGCAAATTCAGAGGCTGCTTCCAGCTAACCTCGTGTTACCATGGTCAGTGCCAATCAGGTGGACAGAATCCATTTTTCCAGTACATCCCACCCATGTGTGCTCCAGTTTTTAATCCATGGATCCCCACAGAACAAGCTCCTTTAACTGTTTACAAACCACAAACTCTGAATAGATGTAAAAATCAGCATTAATTTTTTTATTTGATGCTTAGAGAGGGTTCACTTGCTCTTTCTGAAGTGGATGCTGCCAATAATTATACTTGTGGCAGAACCATGCCAAGTATTCCAGATCAACCAAGGCATCTCAAATAGCAGGAATTATCTAGAATGGAAATGAGCAGTTTATTTTTCCCTTACTCTTCAGTACAGATTTCAACATTTATATTCACCTTTCTACACCTTTATAGTAATGTATGTAGCACAGAGATTTTCTTCTGTGCCTTTCTTTCCTTTATAAAATATTTGACTATAGTACCAATACTAATGACCGCTTATATAGCACTTTTTGGCACATAAATTACATAGGATTTTTTTAATAATCTTGAGAGGTAGAGATTTATTCTTTTTTCCCTAGTTGCAAAAAGGAAAACTGAGGCCAGAGAGGTTGAATGATTTACCCAAGGCTACACAGATAGTAAAGGGCAGACCTAAAACATGAAATCAGGCCACTTAATTTCAGAGTCAGGGCTTTTTCCATTTTTCTATGCTGCCTCCTGAGAATGCCTTCCCGGAAGGAATTTTTGCCTCTAAAATCCTTTCCAACATTCTGAAGTCCGAGTCAGAGGATCTGGGGGCATATACTACCCAGGCCACGTCCACAAAAAGCAGACAGTCACAGAAGGATGCAGAGCATACAAATGGCTGCTCTAAAGCCCAGCCATCAATATGGATTACTGCACAGCTTATGGCGTCCAAGGAGAGCCGCATCAAGTTATCAACGGGCAGTGATGAACAGTGTGAGCTCTGCCGCTGTCCATTTTGCACATGCCTAGAGATGGGCAAACCTGCCATTTGAAAAACAGCGGGGTACACAACCCAGGCAGCTCCCCAACAGCACACAGACTCCTCTGTTCTGGTCTGTTCTATTGTGGCTCTGTGAGAGGGTCTGGACAAGGCTCGGATCATTATTGCCTCCCTTTGGAAGGGGATATGCCTCAGCAGACCCGGCTCAGCAAGGGCCAGCCTCTATTTACGAGTTCTGAACCTGCCTGCCCTCTCTGTCCTTCACCTTCCCATCCCCCACAGCTGCCGTGGTGCTGACAATAAAAAAACGATGCCCGAGGCTGTCCTGTTTTTATTATTAGTTATATGGCATCATAAATGTACATAGAGATGTTCAGTAAATGAAATTGTGCCAAACACCAACCAGGGCCACTGCCCCAAAGATCTGTTGGCCTTAGGGCAATGGCAGAACAATCCAAGAGGAACAAAGGGAGCTGAGAGCCAGATGAGGTGGGGTTTTAGTACTGTTTGGCTTTTCAGAGCGGGAGGAACAGGCAGTCCGGCAGGCTGATGGAGAGGTACAGCGTGCAAAATGCATCGCAGCCGCAAAGGGACTTTGAGGCCAGCAGCCCATGCTCCCAGGAATGGGCTGGGGATGATATCAGAAAGTCAAGGGAATCAGGCCCTTCTGTTATTTAATAAGATAAATACAAGAGGAGGAGAAAAGGTGCGATTATTTGCTTTTGATCACGAGCAATCTGACTTTGTTAGGAGAGGCATAAGCTGTGGGCTCGCCCTCCTTTGTAAGTACCCCTTCGGATTCCACACAGTATTAAATTGCACAGACTTCTCCGGCAGATGCGATGTGTAAATATAGGACAATAACTGGAAATTTATGAGGTTAAATACTGAGGAATTGCTGAGTAGTAAAATGAAGAGACATAAATTACAGGAAATGCTGTCCTTCAGTGAATGTATTATACATAATACTGAAACTTTTAAAAGGCAACAGTAACCAAATATCAGAAGAGGGTCTGAAAGGAGGAAAGCCAAGTAAAAAACTAGGACTAGGACAATCCAAAGTCAGAGCTGCTTTATCACTGTTAAATGGTCATATCAGTTGCCTTAGATTTCTGTGGCTCTTTATCCTCTTTATGTATAGTGAAAAGAGTACAGGTAGTGAGGTTTGAAGAGATATTGTTCCTCATTACCTGTATGATCTTGGCCAAGTTAATTAATCTATATGATCCTCAGTTTTCCCATCTGTAAAAACCCATTTTATAGAATTACTATGAAAATTAAAAAGGACAAACATATAAACCACTTAGTTCAGCATATAGTGATGTTTTAAAAAATGAGTTCCTTCTATGACCTCTATCAAATAATAACCAAAGTGTTAGCAAAATACAGAGGAGGAAGATGAGTTCTGTCCAGAGAGCTTAGGAGAGACTTCTTAGGTGGGGAAGCATTTGAAAACTAGGTTAGGTTTTGATGAAGAGACAGAAAGGGAATGCATCAAGGCAAGGGAGAGAGAAAAGACAAGGAGGATTGTGGGACTGGAAGGCAGGCGGAATGGAGGGGAGTAAGCAAGATGGGCACAGGACTCAAATCCCAGAGGGTCCTGACTGGCATGCTAAGTCGTCTGGCCATTGTTCTGTAAGCACTGAGGATATATTAGAGATATCAGAACAGGGAGTGACATGAGCAGAGAGGTATTTCAGGAAGATGAGTCTGGCACAGTGTGAAAACTATGTTGGAGTGGGGAAAGACCAGAAGCAGGGAGGCCAACTGGTAGACATGGCAGTGGTCCAGGCAAGCAGTAATGAGGACCTGAGTTAGGAAAGTGGCAGTGGGGCTGGAAACAAGGGGCCAAACGTGGGACACTAAGGAGGCCAATGTGGCAGCGTTTGGCTTTTGATGGTTTGTGGAGTAAAGGACAGCAAGGAGCATAAAAAAGCTCTGAGGTTCCAAGTATAGGGGACTAGGGATTTAATTATGTCATTACCAAAAATGAGGATGGAGGAAATCAGTAAAAGTGAGTTAGTTTTAGATTTCTTGAGCCTGGGGTACCCACAGCATTTCCAAGATAGTTTTAGATTTCTTGAGTCTGGGGTACCCACAGCATTTCCAAGAAGAACTGGAAATGATAAAGCTTCTGGCAGCGCTGGCCTCTGGCTTGGGTCTGGACTAATACCCAGAGTTAGGATCATTGACACTGTAGTCCAAGTTGAAGTCATAGCAGTGATTGGGTCCACCAAGGGAGAGAGAAAGGGGAGGAGAGGTCAGAGCAAGTGCTAGAAAATGTATCTGTTTCGGGGCAGGACAAGGAGGCTGCAAAGGAGTTGGAGACAGAGAGAGAGATGAGAGAGACAGGGCCGAGGAGGGCGTCTCTGGGTGACAGAACTAAGAGCCTCAGAAATCAGAGAAGAGCTGAGGTGGGTAAGAGCTAAGAAGCCATAGGTCTTGGTGACCTTAGTAACTAGGATTTCTTCCCTGCCTTCTTTCAAAAGGCATTTGAAGAAACTTAAAACATTAGGACACACTTCAAACAGTACAAATGAAATAGGTATTTTAAGAAGACAACTCAAAAGCCAACCAGAAGGAGGCACTAGGGGTGCGGTAAGTACCGAAGCTGAGCACATATAATAATAATAAACATAATAAATAATAATAATATAACAAATTTAGCACAGAAATCCTTGGCACATATGTAGATTTTGAGGTCATGGTATGCTTTTAAGAGTTGGGTTTCATCACGGGTAGGAGACACACCTGGGTAGGTAGACTGCAAAGGGGTGTGGAGCAAGGTGGGGAGGAAGGAGGTGGAAGAGCAAGTCCGTTCACCCTCCCAGAGTGGTTTTGTGGTGCAGAGGAGGGGAGAGGAGAACAGTATTGGAGTCTAAAACCAAAACAGTTACTGCTTTCTTTCAACTGGAGCCCCTGGTCATTTTTTCTTTTTTAAAGAAAAAGGGGTTATAGGAAACTGAGGTATAACAGAAATGACCATATTTAGAATACCTTCTATGTGTTGGGCACTTTGCCTCTATTAATATTTTTCAATCTTTCAAACAATCCTTGAAGGTAGGGTAAGTATGAGGCTCAGGAAAGTTAAGTGACTTGCTCCAAATCCAGCAGTAGGGTCAGGAATGGAGTCCAGGAACATCTGACTTGAGAATCTATCTTCCTTCCATGATATCACACTCTCACAGCAGAAGACATCTCGTCAGGGTTGGAGACGTGAATTGGGCTTCTTCACCCTTAAGTTCCCAAAATGGTTCCTGCTGTGGTTCCAAATGCCCATCAGCTTACCTATGCCTCAAACAAACTGTATATGTGTATCTCCAGTGGGAATTCTTGTCACCCAAAAAAGTGTTACGTAGAAGAGGGGGTCGACTTGTTCTGAGCTATTCAACAGATAGACCTTGGATTAATGGATGGCGTTGAATGGGGACAGATTGTAGAGGAACACAGGATGAGCTTGCTGACAGAGTAGCCCATTATATGTGAAGGCATGAAAGAAAAAAATCACATAAAATGTGTCCAGAAATGAGGTAAACAATAATAGGTAATATTATACTCCCATTATACAGATGAGGAAACTGAGCAATGGTGCTAAAGTAACTTGCTGAAGATGGAGCAGGGATTTTTCCCAGTTTGTCTAAAGGTCCTTGCAGGTGATGGAAATAGGGCAAGTGAGATGGGGCAGAGGATCTGTTGCACATCAGTCAGTTTTCTCCCATCCCATACTTGAATTCTAACTTGCAAACAAAATGGTTGACTGGGGCAAAAGACCAATGGGCTAGGATAACTTTCTCTACTTTTTCACAGTAGTCTTTTCACCAAGAAATTGCATGAAGTACCTTTGAAGCATGACCTAATTTATTTCACTTGGCTATTTCTTCATGACAATTTAGTTACCTAATTACTCATCTGACAAACATTTATTGAGTATCTCACATTCTAAAAATGATGCTAAACCCTGGAGATACAGTGATGATTAAGACATGGTTCCTGCCCTCAAAGGGCTTGCACTTCTCCCAAGAGGAAGCTGGTCAGACCCACACGTAATTATCACAAATCAGAATGTGATGAAATACCCTCAGAGAGGCAGGCACAAGCAAAGTGTTATGGGATTTGAAGAGGGGAAGAAGAGATAATTTTTAATGGAGGTGGGGGATCTAAAAAGACTTCATGAAAATAAAACCACCAAAAACCTGTTTTGAAAAATAGATCAAATTTCAACAGAGACAGGAAGGAAAGGTCTAAACCAAGGTCTTAATAATTAAAAAGCAAAGGGTGTGCTGGAAAGCTGAGAGTAAAGATATTCCAATAGGGATGGAGAGAGGTGAGGATGAGAAGTCATGCTGGAACTGAAATCTTAAGTATGGTGGACTTTTGACTTGGAGGATAGCTGGAAGTATTTGCAAACGAGACCCCTCAGGCTAAGAGAGTTACAGACTGATAAACAGCATACAGATGAAAAGCATGGAAAGGACAGTCAGGAGGCCACGGTACCCGGGAGCAGAGTGAGCATTTAAGCGGGCTTGGGAGTCAGCCAGACCCCACTCTGAATCTTGACCTTCCCTGCTAGTTCGGCAGCTGTGAGCAAGTTATTTCTTCTCTCTGGCCCTCAGTTTTTACACTTGTAAAATGGAAAAAAATTACACCTCCCTCTAAGTTTGTTGGGAGGACAGAATGAAATACTGTGTATACATCTCTTAGAAGATAATAAGCATCAATTAATGGTAGCAAAACCAAACTTAGGAACAGCCCATTGAATTGATATGTCTGACTCACTCATCAGTTTCTCTGGAAAACCTGTTAACTGTTTTGTGACTGGGTTTTTATAATCTTCCACATGTTTGGCATACTCTGAGGAAAACCACCATCACATCAGAAGATTTTGCTTCTGTTTTGCCATGGTGAGCATCAGGGCACTGTGTGTTCTCTGCGGTACGCTTTCTCTTCGGGCTCTCTGAACTTTTACCCAGGAACAACCATACCACACAGCCCGGATGATTACACAGGACTGATCCCAAGGCCTCACCCAAGACCCAAAACAAACTCTGGGGGAGAGGAAAAGCAATTAACTGCTTTGTGTCTACAGGGCAAAAATAATGGGAAGAAATCTCAAGTGACTGTCCATGAGTTGGCCTGAGACACACTGACCAAGGTGCCATGCCTTCATGAGAGAGTGATACTTCTGTGAAGTTATGCCTTTTTCAGATTTGATATGGCTTATAAATGCACAGCACAGCCTGTGCTTTCCTTCATATGCTGTGATTGTATGTTCAGTAAATAGCACGGAGACTATGAAGACTTTGTTGTGAAATGAAGCAACATTAACTCATTAAGTCAATAATTCATGGACTCTTTTATCTAAAGTGGCAACATCACACCATCAGTTCACAAAACAGTCACTTCTCTGAAGTGTATGTGATGATAATAATGGATTTTTTAACAATACCCTCTCAAAGCAAGGTCACTGCGTCCAGATGCTGTGGACATGCCAATCTGACCTAGGTCAGCAAAACAAGCTTTATTATTGAAACTAATTATGAACTATCAAGATAATGGTCTAGACTAAACTGTTTCCTAGGGGATTATTTAGAAACTAGTAAGCCATTTTAGTTTTAAATCGACTGTACTTGACAGTACCTGTGATCACACAAGAAATGTGTTTGCTTTGTAGAATGGACTACAACTGGTGCAAATACTTTGGAATCTTATGAATATTAGTGACATTATACAATGTTATATTGTACATAATTTGCAGGTTACTGTCTATACTGTTATATACCCATCCTACAAACAAATAGCTGTATAGGTATAGCTCAGATAATCAAAGCTCATAATGAAGTATGCAATTCTGAGTATTTGTAGTCCATTCTGTGACACATAGGGACACATAGTTTGCTGTGGCAGCTTTTTTTGTATCTTAACTTGGAAACTGCTTGTAAGGATATTTATTTCTGATATTTACTGAGAGGTTTTCTCCTGCCCTCAGATTGGTGATTAATATATATGTTTTATTCAGATTCACAGACTACACTTCATGATTGTCTGACACTGGCTTACTTTGCCGTAAGAGTTAACATTGGGGATGACATTCTGGCAGCAGGAGCCAAAGAGCACAATATTTCCTGGATTGCAAACTTACCAGTAGGTTTTTAACAGCTTTTGAAGGAAAATCCCAATTAACAGTAGGCAGTGATTATAAGATAAGCCACCAAATCAGAAATGTTAAATTGAGAAAAAAAAAATACATCTTAGAATTGAGGAAATAAGATATGTCCTATTTGACTGGCGACATCCTGCTAAGACTATTCATCTCACATGAATGAAGACTGCATTTTCAAGTATAACAATAATACCATGACCAATGAAACCAGTGTTTTGTGATTTCAGCCCAACATCTTCATCTCCTCACCAATTCTTTAAAATACTTCAAGGTCATTCCAAGTCATCTTTGGTGATGTACAAAGAGTATGTCTTTTTTTTTTTTTTTTTTTTCCTTTTTGGCATTTTCAACCAC
>NW_006789004.1:1171807-1175791 GCF_000442215.2 Lipotes vexillifer
TTTTTTTTTTTTTTTTTTTGCCTTTTTGGCATTTTCAACACAAGTCTGAGAGGTTACCTGAGAAAACGTTTTCACACATTACTACAACTAAGAGCTATATCAACCTATAGAATTTCTACTTCATAATTTTTGCATGGAATTTTGCAGTAATCTTTGAATCTCTAAAACTAGGAAAGAGGCAAGCAGTGTGATAGTTGATAATACAGTGTCTTTAATTAAAGTGATGAGTTTGTATTCTGCCTTTCCCACTTTCTAGAAGTGATTTGTGGACAAATTGCCTTAACATCTATAAGCCTCCATATTCTCAGCTCTAAAATGGTGAGAATAAGAGTCCCTATATTATAGGCTGGTTGGGAAGATAAAATAAATATCCATAAAGTGCCTGATACTTAGTAAGTACCACTAAATATAAATTATCATTATTCAATATAAATTGCCTGAAATGACCATTTATAGGATTTTTCCCTTGGGTTGTTTCAAATTTTTTCTTTCTTGATCTAGATCAAGGAGCAGGATTCCCACTACACTTATTTTTTCCTTTCAGTCTTAGCAGCTTAAACCTTATGAAGCTGGACTTTGATCAGACTGCAATGATTTGTTTTACCTTGCTTTTTTCTTTTTTCTTCTCTGTATTTCCAACATTTTTACAGTAAACATGTTATTGAATAATGGATAATAGGGGCAGGGGTTAGAAAGTAAACTTCTCATGTATACATACATGCTCACACACACAGACACACCCCAAATTTAGAGCTATTTCAATGACAATGATTCTGCTGAATTTGGTCAATATATTTGCCCAAAATAGATAAATAGATTAAAAACTGGCCAGTGGACACATGTAGAAACAGACAATAGACATTGTTAAAATATTTGCTTGCCAGGCATGTTATTTTTTCCTGTCTCACGGCACTTGTTTCTTCATTTCGTTTGATTTTGAAATTTAACAGTAGTAAATTTGGTACAGGAAAAAAACTGTAATGGAACTTTCACAAGAACTCATACAATGACCCCACCTAAAGTCTTGGCCTCTGTTCAGGTCATAATGAAATGGTTTTACGTAATTAGAACATTTACTATAGATGTTGTCACCACAAAGGTAGTTAAATTATATTAAATATGTTGAGATAGGAAAAATATCATATTTAAGTAAAACCATTTCATTTATTTTCTATTCTAATTTTAAAAGGATAAAATTAATATCTGAAACTTTGTTAATAGAAATATGCCTCTGTTTCTAATGTAAAATAATTTTGCTATATTCTTTTTATTCCCTTTGTCTGAGTTTTCAACAGTAATGATAAAAATAACAACTGCTGTTGAAAAATGTCAATTTGCTTAATGGTTGGGAATTCTTTATTTAACTTCAAGTAATCTTCTTATAATTCAATTAGTGTAAAAAGACCCAGGATCAAGAGAATTCTTAATAAATGGGCTTCCCCCAAATAAACAGATGTTTCTATGTTAAGAACTAATCAACCCTATGGGAGTTAATCACCAAATTCCAAAATAGTGCCAGACTATAATTAGCCACTTGCTTCTGTGAGAGACCCATTATGGTGAGGGTGCAGGGTTTGATTAGCACCACTTCACTCAGAAGGTAGCTTCCAGGCTGCATTTAAACAACTAATCTGCACCATCGCTCTTGGCTTTGGTGGCAGTTGACCACATGTAAGGGCTTCAGGACTGAGAAGATTAATTACTCTCACATGTAATTCACAAGAGCACAGGCCCCTGCAGCCTTGATAACAGGGCAGTGTGAGATTGATTAGTGGTGGCTCTGGCAGAGAGGTGTGGGCGTTGATAGTGCCATTGTCAAAATGGCATGATGGGGTGGAGCCAAGGAGAGTTTTGAAAACCACATGGGTGCAGAAGACTACAGACCCACAGGCACAAATTCCTTCAGTGAGAATTTCTTAGTTTTCACCTCCTGTGCTCTGGACTTTTTTTCTTCTATGACTTGTGGATCACTTTGAGTTTACCTTTCTCATCAGCCAAAGTAGGTGGAGACCAGTTAGAATATTAATAATAATTATCCCTTATAGCTGGTGCTTAAAAGCACCAAAAGTGAATGAATGAATTAATAAGTGAACAAATTAATGGATTAAATGTATCAAATGCTTGTAATTTACAGAATTTACATATATTAACTTAGCTGAGACTTTTAGCTGATGAGTTTGGTATCAGTATCTTCACTTTTAAAGGTAAATTCCTATTTCTTCTACTCTCAACACTTCTGACACCAAATGTATGGGTTATCCACAGTAAGCAATTCTGACACTAGCTACATGGAGTTAGTGCAAATCCCACAGTTTAAGGACTTAGTCCCACAAGACTGCCCCACTTCAGATGCCAATTTCAAGTCCCAGGCTATCCCCTGCATTTCTGACAAACCAGCTATAAATCAGGGGTTCCCATGCCCCCTTCCTTAATAACTTGTTAGAATGATGGCTCAGGAAAGCTCTTTACTTACAATTACTTTTTTATGGTGAAAGATAGAACTCCCGAGCAGCCAAATGGAAGAAATGCATAGGGCAATGTATGTGGGAAGGCTCTCAGAACTTCCAGGCCCTCTTCAAGCATACCACTCTTTCAGCACCTTTATGTGTTCACCAACCTGAATGCTCTCCGAACGCCCCCCGTCATTTAGGGGTTTTAATGGAGGCTTTATTACACAGGTGTGATTGATTAAATCACTGACTGTTGGTGAACAATGTCAATTTCAGCTCCTCTCTCCTCAGAGGTCTGGTGGTGGGACTGAAAATTGTAACTCTTCTCAATGGTTGGTTTCTCTGGCAACCAGCCTCCATCCTCCAAGTGTCACTTAATTAACAAAAACTCAAGTATGGTGAAAGGGGCTCATGATGAATATCAAAGATGCTTTTCTCACTCTTACCACTGAGGAAATTACAAGGGTTTTAGAACTCTGTGTGAGGATCAGGGACAAAGACAAAATATCACAACTTTGAATGTGGGAAAACTAAAATTCCAAGCGGTACAATGACTTGCTCAGACAGGTGTTGATTGGATTTAGCAAAGCCAAGTCCAGAACCCAGAAATTCTAAATACTAATCTGGTGCTCTTTCTAGTCTACCAGACCAGGGTGGCTGGGGAGAGAAGACATGGATTGGGGGCAGCAGAGGAGGTTAAAATGAGGAAAAAGGAGGTCAGAGGAAAATTAGATGAGGAACTGGGTGAGGTGTTTCTCTGTTTGACTCAGTATATAATGCGTAATGAAACTATAATAAGGCAGATTTTAAACCAAACACTGGAAAGTTCAGTTGCAGATGTGTGGGGGGTTCCCTTCCGAATTTCACCCTGGAAGGGGAGAAGATCATTGTTGAACCTGCAATTCAGAGAAGGAAGGCAGCCTGTGATCTCCAAGAGGGTTTGGCCACGCCCTCTGACTGCCAGTCTGCTGTGGCTTCTAAGGCACTGCTGAGTTGCTAGGGGGAGCCTTCTTAGGGCTAAGGCATTCTGTCACTTTTATGACACACCTGCAATAACTCTTTTTGAATTTGTGGTGTACATTTTTGACAGTCTTCCTGATCAGACAAAACATTGCAATAAAACACTACTTCTTTTAATGCTTGAATAGTCCTGTGAAGTATGTACATATTATTTTTATTCTCGCTTTATAGGTCATAAAATAAGGTTCAGAGAAGCTGTATAACTTATCCAAGATCACACAGCTAATAGCAGGGTGATGATTTAATTGATTGATTCATTTATTCAATACATAAATATGTACAGTTTTGAATACCTTCTATACACCAGACTCTATTTTAGGGGATATAGTGGTAAACAAGACCAACAAATTCTCTTCCCCCATGGAGCTTACATTTCAAACTTTTGATGATAAATCCAGTGTGTTTCCCAAAAGCCACAACTGTCCAAAAGTTCTAGGAATTCATTCCAGAGCATAAATTCTCTCTATGCTGTATCTTCCTCCAGATGTGTTCTCTTCCTTCATTCCTCTTTCCC
>NW_006789004.1:1175801-1183777 GCF_000442215.2 Lipotes vexillifer
AGACTTTCTTCCCTCTGTGTTCATGGGATGTGGGAACTGCTCCCATCGCTCTTGCACTGGCCCCTGACCAAAGACTTAGCAGCTGCCCATAGTAGAAGCCTGAGGCCCGTCTCCCTGGGTACAGATGTTGGCACTAAGTGTACCTTCCATCTAGGCCAGGTGTGACCCTGAATGATAACCTAACCACAACACTGTTTCTCAGGTACTGACAATATCCCAGCACTGTGCTCAGCATGTGGATTAATGCATTTACTCCTCACAACAACTTTGTGAGGCAGGCACTGCATTTTCCACTTGAGATATCTGAGTTGCCAAATATCTATCCCAAGTCACAGAGTAGGATTGAAAACCAGTTCTTTGACTTTGGAGCTGGGCCTCAACCATCATCTCTGGAATGTGGAGCTGCCACACTACCTAGGCCTCACTGCAACCTGACTGGCTAGACTAAAAGTAGTTTTTCTGCTGTCAGACACGTCTCTCGAGTTACATGAGGAGATATAGCACTCTACAAATGATGGTCGATAAATATTCATTAAAGCAGTTTTGTAACATACAAGTTTCCCAATTAACTATCTATTAGTAAGGCATAAATGTAATTATTTCAGAACTTACAAATTTTTGCTTTGGGACTTTTAAGGAATACCAGATTACACAACTGTGACTCAGCAGAGAATTTGCATTCTCTTATGTGTAATATTAATGTCTTCTTGACATAGAAAGACAGATTCCTTGAGAACATCATTCCCTTGGATGCAAGGGAGAACTGAGTAAGGGTAATGGAGGGTCAAAGCAAATTTGTGGAGAATTTTACTATAATGATGCTCATTTTCTGGATAGGAAAAATGAATGAGTCCTTTGGGTGGCAGTGAGAAATCTTTCAGTGATACAGTGAATTGAAGGATTCTGGGTATTCAGTGGCATTATTTCTTTAGATTCTTTTCAAAGAATTTTAATTTCAGAACAGAGCAGTACACTTATAAAAAGTATAGCTTTGTTGGATTTTTTTTCCCTTGTAATATTTGTTGTTCTTATGTGATTCAGTTCTCCAAAGAACTTTATATAACTTTACAGAACATGGACATATTCTGGCAATGGGATGGTGTATACCAATCTTCCTGAGGTATGTACAAGGATGCATGAAGGCAAAAGTTGCAGGATCTGAGTATATTTCAATTGATTTGAAGGGAGGGAGGAAACTAATGGTACCACCAGGTTATTTAAATCTCATCTGTTATGAAGAAATGGATACATTTGAACCAATCGTATTAATTTTATCTCTGACTTAGCTTGCCTAGCATGATCTGCCATACCTGGTTCACTTTCTTGGCTTCTTTTCTAGAAATGGGGGAAGAGGGGAATCCACAAGAAAATCTCAGAGCCTCTTTTATAGGCAGGGACAATTATGATCATTTTCTGACAACAGAGAACAGTGAAATATGTATTTTTTTCAGTTGTTAAGAAAAACTATCTATCAACCTTTCCCCTTATTTACCTTCAGTATTTCAGCCGTCACCTCTAGGTGCTCAAATGATAAAGCCTCTAAAGACCCAGGATCTATAGAAGGAAAGGGCTGGAAGGGCATGGAAATATCAGCTAAAGGAAAGCATAAATCAAGCCTCCAATCTGAAGGGTTTGAAAATGAGATGACCCTTTCTGAGTAGCAATGGCATCTATGCCCAGGTGCTCCTCTGGACCTCTCCCCACTATCGTCAGACAGGTTGGACTTCAGGGCATTCACTGTGTTGCATGTGCTTCTGGAACTTCAAGGCTGTTACTCTCTATGCGTGGCACCCAGTCATTGTAGAGACTGAGTAGTTGATTTAGATTTAGGTATTTCTACAACAGTGGTAACACTTACTGAGAACTCATGATGTTCCTATTACTTAATATGCACCATGTCATTGATTCCAACAATAACCCTATAAGGTTGATACTACTGTCATCATAATTCTTCAGATAATTAAGTTGAAGTACAGAAAGTTTAGTAGTTTACTCACTAACATGCAAAGAGTAAATGATCAGGCCAGGACTCAAAGGCAGACATTCTAATGCCTAAATCTGGGTTTATAACCACTATAGTTTACAGTCCTATGACAGATGTTATCTGAATGATGTTTTAAAAGGTGAGTTTAGAAGCAAAGATATTATTTAGAAAAACACTCAGAATACCAAGGATAAATATTGAACAGATTTTCTGAGATTTTTATGGTAAGCATTTCAGCTAATTACAGATATTTAACGAAAGTTTCATTTTGTGGTCATGATTTTTGTAATTATATTCATTGTTTGCTAACTTCTTCTAGTTATGTTAATAATTTTCTAGTCACATGTGTGGCTCTATTTCTGTTCCTTTATATATGAGTTTGCTGTTTACTTCTATTTACTTCTTCACTCTCATATATATGTTCTGAGGGATTAACAGATTCTGTCTGCACTTTCTTAATACCCCATAATTACATTTAGGATTCTCACTGCCCTACCTATAAATACTCTGATAGGGTATTTACATCTGTTAATGCATCTGTTAGCCTATTATTCTTCTTTGTTCTTTTTTAGTCCTTGAATTTAACTTCTCTCTGTGTAATATCATACTGCATCAGGCAAATCTTCTTACATGGTTCTTTCTCAGGCTGAGTTGTCTGCTTATTTGCTCTTAGGATATCCTTGGTTCTGACCACTTATCCTCAGTATCATAATGCAATAAGCTACAAGAAATAGAAAATCTAACTAGCTAAAGCTTAAAAAGGGGGTGGGGTGTTCTCTTACATGCCACAAGTCCAAAGGTAGTAACTGTTAATATTGGTCCAGCAGGCCATGAATGTCAGGATAGATTTTTCTGCCATTCTTTTGTCCTTTCCTCATGGACATACAGCTTCAACGATCACATCTGCATTCCAGGCAAGAAGAATTAGGAAAGGCAGCACTAGCTGTAACCTGTCCTCCTTTATCAGTGAAATAAAAGCTTTATCTAAAACCTCCAGAACACTTCTGTTTTTGTTCTTCTTGGCCCAAACTATGCCATATGGCATCTCCTAACTGCAGTGGAAGCTGCAAAACAAGCATCAGCTGGTCACATTGCTTCTTTAAACAATATTGGGCTTCTATTAACCTCAAAGGGGGAATGCAGAATGGGCAAACAGTTTGGGTATGTAGAAAGCTATTTCACCGTATCTGTTCTTGCTGTCTGCCATGGTAATAGAATATTACTTGGGCATATGGCCACTCAACAAAAGACTATATTTTCCAGCTTCTCTTGCAGCTAGGTGTGGCCATGTGACTAAGTTCAGGCTGGTGGTGTTTGGGTAGAAGTGATGTGTGCTTTGTTCAGGTCTTGCTCATAAAATGATTGGCTGTGCTCTTACCTAGATCCACACCAGATCTCATTCCATTGCATGCCCTGAGAAATTCTACCCTGGCCACTTGGCTCAGGTCATGATCTCTTTGCTCATGCTGTTCACCGTGGCTTCTGTGGCCAGTGATTACGCTGGACCCAACAGATAACCACCTCTCTAGTCTTACACATGGGTTTCTTTCAGTCTGGCCAGTTTAAGGGAAAATGTACTTTCTTGGTTTGGGGAAAAGAAAAATAGTCACTGGGAGCCATTGTTCCTCCCACCCCCTGCCGCCACCTCCAACCTGAGTGCAGGAAGCAAGGAGACAAGGCTTCTAAGAGATTTCTTGTTTCCTACTTTCAAAACTATCCTTTATTGCGAAGAAAGAGGAGGGAACAAAAGATAGTGCTTCAACAGCTACCAACTCAATCAAAGGGTTGTCATCCTGATTAACAATCTTTTGGCACTTGTAACCTTCAGACTCCTTCCTGTTGGTCATCTCAAGTCACTTTTGTCTTTCTTAGTCCTAAATTTTATTGAGTTTTATCTTTTGGCTTGATATTTGCCTTTTTTTTTCTTTTGAACTATTCCAGGCATCAGTTTAGGAGAAAATGATATGATTTGATGTATATGAGTGATGTAAATTTTTAAAATGTGGTTTGCATCCATCTTTTCCATACATATATTCCACAAAATTAGTCTATGGTCAGGGTTGATCTTGTAAAACTGAACAGTCAATAAACTTTTTCTCCTGCCTTTTTATTTTCTTACATTTTTCTGCCCTTTCAAACTTTCTTCATCTTCTTTCTCTCCAGAAGATTTCTGGTTTCATTATGCTTCCCTGTTCTCTCTTGCTGTTAAAAAGCACCTTCCTCAAAACTATCAAGGTCATCAAAAACAAGGAAAGTCTGAGAAATTGTTGCAGGCCAGAGGAGGCTAAAGAGACATGATGACTAAATGGTATCCTAGATGGGATATAGAAAAAGGACATTAGGGAAAAACTAGTGAAGTCCAAAAAATATGTGGAGTTGAGTTAAAGGTAATGAACTAGTATTGGTTTCTTAGAGGTGACAAATGTATCACAGGAATGTATGATGTTACCAATAGGAGAAACTGGTTGTGGGCTCTAGGAGAACTCTGTAATATCTTTGTAATTTTTAAAAAAATTAATCTCCGGGCTTCCCTGGTGGCGCAGTGGTTGAGAGTCCGCCTGCCGATGCAGGGGATGCGGGTTCGTGCCCCGGTCTGGGAGGATCCCACGTGCCGCGGAGCGGCTGGGCCCGTGAGCCGTGGCCGCTGAGCCTGCGCGTCTGGAGGCTGTGCTCCGCAGCGGGAGGGGCCACAACAGTGAGAGGCCCGCATACTGCAAAAAAAAAAAAAAAAAAAATTAATCTCCAAAACTTACAAGCAGCTCATGTAGCTCAATATCAAAAAAGCAAACAACCCAATCCAAAATGGGCAGAAGACCTAAATAGGCATTTCTCCAAATGGGCAGAAGACCTAAATAGACATTTTTCCAAAGAAGATATACAGATTGCCAACAAACACATGAAAGAATGCTCAACATCATTAATCATTAGAGAAATGCAAATCAAAACTACAATAAAGTATCACCTCACACCAGTCAGATTGGCCATCATAAAAAAATCTAGAAACAAAAAATGCTGCAGAGGGTGTGGAGAAAAGGGAACCCTCTTGCACTGTTGGTGGGAATGTAAATTGATACAGACACTATGAAGAACAGTATGGAGGTTCCTTAAAAAACTAAAAATAGAACTACCATATGACCCAGCAATCCCACTACTGGGCATATATCCTGAGAAAACCATAATTCAAAAAGAGTCATGTACCAAAATGTTCATTGCAGCTCTATTTACAATAACCAGGACATGGAAGCAACCTAAGTGTCCATCAACAGATGAATGGATAAAGAATATGTGGCACATATATACAGTGGAATATTACTCAGCCATAAAAAGAAATGAAATTGAGTTATTTGTAATGAGGTAGATGGACCTAGAGTCTGTCATACAGAGTGAAGTAAGTCAGAAAGAGAAAAACAAATACTGTATGCTAGCACATATATATGGAACTAAAAAAAAATTGGTTATGAAGAACCTAGGGGCAGGACAGGAATAAAGAGGCAGATGTAGAGAATGGACTTGAGGACACGCGGAGGGGGAAGGGTAAGCTGGGATGAAGTCAAAGAGTGGCATGGACTTATATATATTACCAAATATAAAATAGATAGCTAGTGGGAAGCAGCCACATAGCACAGGGAGATTAGCTCAGTGCTTTGTGACCACCTAGTGGGTTGGGATAGGGAGGGGCACACAAGAGGGAGGAGGTATAGGGACATATGTATATGTATAGCTGATTCACTTTGTTATAAAGCAGAAACTAACACACCATTGTAAAGCAATTATACTCCAATAAAGATGTTTTAAAAAAAAAAGCTATTCTAAAATGAAAAATTAATTAAAGAAACTTTAAAAGCTAAAAAATATGGGTGGAAAGCACTTTGCAAACTGCTTCACAGTAGGGATTTGGGGACATGATGTGAAGCCATCCCTGGAGTGTTCCCTAAGTCAGCATTTCCCAAAGGATGTTGTCAGAATATAATCCACTAGTAGCTTCATGACCAAATGGTCAGTGGTGAAATGTTTGGTTAACATTATTCCTCCCTTAGAAATTCCTAATATATATACACATAATTCATGGTACATAATTAACTCAGAAATGTCCTGATGTCAAGAGACTTCATCTAGTAGAGGATTTCCCACATTTATTTGGCCATGTGAACTTTTTTTGCTCAAATAATATATCACTTCCTATGGAAATAATATGGTACAAATACACCCTGGGAAAGCTGGCTCAGAGAAAGCAATCCTTAGCTTGGAAGCTTGAATGGTAGAAATTTAGGGATGGCATTAAACCTCAGGGGGCAGTAACTTCATGGTACTGTGTTGCTCATGTCATCCTACACTACTCGACCAAGCTGTAAATGTGACTCCTCAGGGAATGATCAAGCTAAAGGAACATCATTAAGGTTTTATTATAGATACAAAGGATGCAAATTATACTTAGAAACACACAATGTCAGTCTCCTGACTCTGATAATTGACTCCAACTTTAATGGTGCTAGGCTCATTATTCCCCTTTTAGCAGTGTCCAGCATCAGCATTTGGGAGCCTTTGAAACCATATGCATCTTGAATAGGTTGCAGTTTGATCACCTAAAGCAGCAAAGATCAATTGTCCAGGCTCTAGCTATATGGGGTTGGCAAACCAGACTGCAGGATGGCTGATCCTCTTACTTCAGCTGCCATCCAATTGGTACTGATGGCTGCATCCACATCTATCATTCAGTGATCCACATCTATTAAAGCCTCTCAAAGGTACAGAGAGAATTTGCTTTATCCAACTTCACATCAGAAATATAGGAGCAGCTAAAGCGGGAAAAGGTTTTCGTGTGACTTTCAACAGAATATGAAGTATGCTGATCCATCATCTGTCAATTCACTATGAAGAGGATTCTAATGAGCCACTTTCTGACTTACTAGGAAAAGGAGTGGATTTTTGCTACTTGGTCCCCATTCCTCTCTCTTTCCTCCTTGGCCTTCATTATGGTGAGTGGCTGCACTTAGTCATACCTCATTTGACATAAATGAGTTTATTAAGCAGTATTTGATTTAAATAATACTGATTGAGTACACTTACTCTTTGTCAGCACTATGCTATGATATATCAGTGAAGGAGATATGCTCTCTGCCCTCAAGGAATTCTGGGACTGGCAGCAAAGACAAACAAGAAAATAGATTACATTATAAAATGTGGGAGCTTTGATAAGGGGAGGTTCCAGGTGCTTTAGTAACACTGAGGAGGAACTGTGACCTGCCTTGGAGCAGGGTAAGGGTTGAGGGGTGCTCAGGGAAGACTTCGTGAGATAGGTGACATCTGATTTAACGAAATATGGGGAGAGGTTATATACCATTAGGACACCTACTGAGCCATGGACTTCCTACATGAAACAAAAGTTATACACCATGGGGAAACTCTTGAATTTTATTTTGTTTAAGTATCAAATGGTCTTTAACCTATTTGACAAACATTTGTATGTCATCTCAAGCCAGAGTCTCACATACATGTGTGACAATATGTTGAACAGCATAATTTCTGATGTAATCAAAAGATTACTGCTTTCTTTTCCCACTGTATTACGTATACTTAACTCAATGTGAGGAGCCAGTCCCTGCCCCCAAAAGAAATCCAGGAAGTGTCTAGATTTTGAAGCTCAGTCTAAAGTGATAGAGAGACCCAGTGTCCCTTCAAGTCACAAACACTGCCTCAATTCAGAAAATCAGATGTCCAGAACCATGTAGTAATAATATCTCCTAATGCAAGTTATGGTCCCTGCACAGGGGTCAGCTGCAGCCTGAACACCTGAAGTGGGTGAGGAGAGAGTGGGCTCCTCACTCTGCTCACTTTGTTCCTAGCTCTAGCTGGTCATATTTTGCACCCTGTCTGTGTGGACAGAGGGGATGGGCAGGGAGAAGAACTGGGTGGGAGAGTTTGTACAAGGCTAGATGACTTCTCACCTTCTGGGCCGGGGAGGTGACTGAAGCTGACTCTCTTTGGAAAGAGT
>NW_006789004.1:1183787-1187184 GCF_000442215.2 Lipotes vexillifer
CTTGAAGATGCCCTATTTACACTCTCACAGTTTCTGACTCTGGTAGATGCAGCTCTGTTCCAGGCTGGTGGCTCCTTTCTCAGCCCCTGGGAATCTGGTGCTATTTTCTCCCTTTTTCCTACTGAAGCCAACTCACCTCATGTAGGTGACTTTCTTGAGTGAGAATTAGTTCACCCCACATTTGCACCTTAGGAAACACTCTCATACACCATGCCCTAGCGAATTCTGGGAAAGCAGTTCCAAGTACTTCCATGGAAACTTCTTCACTGGGCAAGAGGTGAAAAGACAGTCGCCTCCTCATCTGCCACACACATAAACATATATTCCTGGGATGCGGGCAGGGAAGATGGGGCTTATTGCCATAAAGGGCCAGATAGTAAATATTTTAGGTTTGTGGGCCATATGGTACTGTTGCAACTATTCAACTCTGCCATTGTAGCACAAAAACAGCCATAGACAATAAGTATACAAATGAGTATAGTTGTGTTCCAGTAGAATTTTATTTACAAAAACAAGCAGCAGATAACCCAGTTAAAAAGTAGGTGAAGGGGCTTCCCTGGTGGTGCAGTGGTTGAGAGTCCGCCTGCCGATGCAGGGTACACGGGTTCGTGCCCTGGTCCGGGAGGATCCCACATGCTGCGGAGCAGCTGGGCCCGTGAGCCATGGCCGCTGAGCCTGCGCGTCCGGCCGCTGAGCCTGCAGTGGGAGAGGCCACAACAGTGAGAGGCCCGCGTACCACAAAAAAAAAAGAAAAAAGAAAAAAAAAGTAGGTGAAGGATTTAAATAGACGTATCTCCAAAGAAGACATACAAATGGCTAATAAGCACATGAACTGATGATCAACATCATTAGTCATTAGGAAAATGAAAACCAAAACCACAATGAGATATCACTTCACACTCACTAGAATGGCTGTAATAAAAAAGACAGACAATAACAAGTGTTGCCAAGGAAGTGGAGAAATTAGAATCTTCATGTCTTGCTGGTGGGAATGTAAAATTGTGCAGCCAATTTGAAAAATAGTCTGGAAATTCCTCAAAATGTTAAACATAGAATTACCATATGAACCAGCAGTTCTACTCCAAGGTATCTACCCAAGAGAAATAAAAACATATGTCCATGAAATTGGTAGAGCTTCTATGGAAAACAGTATGGAGGTTCCTCAAAAATTTTAAATAAAACTACTATATGATCCAGCAATCCACTTCTGGATATACATCCAAGGGAAATGAAAACAGGATCTCAAAGAAATACCTGTATTCCCATATTCATTGCAGCATTATTAAAAATGCCCAAGATATGGAAACAACAAATGAAATGTCCATCAAATGTTCATCAACAAATGAAATGTCCATATCTTCAATGGATAAAGAAGTTGTGGTATATGTATACAATGGGATATTATTCAGCCATGAGAAAGAAAAATCCTGCCATTTGAGGGCATTATGCTAAGTGAGATAAGTGTGGCAGAGAAAGAGAAAAACTATATCGTATCACTTACATGTGTAATCTAAAAAAGCCAAAATCGTAGAAACAACAAGTAGAATGGTAGCTATCAAGGGCTGGGGGTAGGGAAAATCTGGCATTGTCTTATGACTTCCAGTTATACAACAAATAAGTTATGGGGATCTAATGTACAGCATGATGAGTATAGTTAATAATGCTGTATTATACTCTTGAAAGTTGCTAAGAGAGTAGATCTTGAATATTCTCACCACAAAAAAAGAAATGATAATTATGTGATGTGATGGAGGTGTTAGCTAACACTACTGTGATAATAATTTTGCAATATATTTGTATTCAACCAATATATTGTGCACCTTAAACTTACCCAATATTATACATCAATTATATCTAAATAAAGCTAGGGAAAAAAGGAAAGAACACATATGTCCATGCAAAAACTTGAGCACAACTGTTCATAGCATCATTATTTCTATCCAAAAAGTGGAAATAACCTAAATGCCTATCAGCTGGTGAACAGATAAACAAAAGGTGATATATTCATGCAAAGGAATATTATTCAGCCATAAAAAGAAATAAAATACTTATATAAGCTGCAACATGGATGAAAGACCACATAATGCATCATCTAATTTATATAAAATGTTCAGAATAAGTAAATCCATAGAGACAGAAAGTAGATTAGTGGTTGCCTTGGGCTGGGGGCAGATGAGGAGGCAGTGAAGAGTGACAGCTAATGGGTGCAACTCTCTTTTTAGTGTGATGGAAATGCTCTAAAATAGATTATGGTTATGGCTACACAGCTCTGTAAATATGCTAAAAATTTTACACTTTAAATAGGTGAATTCTACAGTATGTAAATTATACCACAATAAAGTTAACAAAAAGCACCGAGCTGGATTTGTTTTGAGAGTCCAATTTGCTGACCCCTGGTCTACAATGTCTGTGCTCTACCCACATCCCTTCGAATGCAGTTTTTACCTTTTGTTTCTGGCTTTGCTCCCCTTCAGTGTGTGAACAGTATACTTGCAGCTTACTTTGGAGGCTTGTCCTTGGGCTATGGAGCTGCCTTGCCCTGGGCACAGTTTAGAGCCAAAAGTGCCTGCAAGTTTTCATCCCAGGGGAATGGTTAACCAATAACTGTCGAGTTGGGGATTATGAAAGGCCAGACTTCTTGCCTCAGGATGGAACAGTCTGAGATAAAACTTACACTGAGTTCCCCTGGGGGAATCAACCCTCCTCAGGACCTTTTGCCTGAGATGACAGCTTTGCTTGGTTTACTCCCATCTCTGTTCCAACTCCCTCACTCCCTTTATAAATAATTTTCTGAATAATTGCTTGCATATCCTTGTCTTAGCGTCAGCTGCTGAGGACTTAGTCAAGGAAGCGCTCTCTGAAGAGGTGAATTTAAGCTAACATGTGAAAGATGAGAAGGAGCTAGTCATGAGAAAAGATAGTAAGCAAAACAAATCCTTGTTGCATTTATTTCTTAAATGTTCTTTTCCAAACTTAGGAAGATATTAGTCATATATTATAAATTCTGAGTTCAGACTTGCATAGGTGTGTGTAAGACATCCCTGTTTGTTGGAAGTTGTCCCATACCAGGCTTATTAACTCAAATCCACCAATCCCACCCTCCCCACTCCAGACCCCTGCCAGATTTTCCCTCTTGCCATATTCTCAATTGCAGTTAGTGGTATGACCATCCATCATTGTGTTCAAGTCAGAAATCCAGGATGTTTCTATTGTTCCTCACCACCCCTAACCACATTTTACCCCACCCACCATGTTCAAAAATTACCCAGCTCTGTCAACTGTATCTCCTAAATATTCCATTAGTCTTTCTATTTCAATTTCTAGGTACTAACTGCCATATTCTGTGCCTTAGTCATATGACAAAAGCCCTCCTGGTCTTCCAGCCTAGATTCCTGCT
>NW_006789004.1:1187251-1214942 GCF_000442215.2 Lipotes vexillifer
TCCTGCTGCTCTCCAATCCATCCTCTTCCTAGGGGCCAGAACAGGGAAATCTACATAAAATGCCAATTTGTATGTGTCAGTGCAATGCTCATGACTTTTTGAGGATGTCCTAACAACTATAGAGTTAGTGTCCAATTTTATCATAACAAATGCTTGCACTTGTTTTTGTTCTTATTTATTCCTTTGGTCTCAACTCACCGTTTCCTTTTCTGTTCCACCAACATAAAATGAGGTAAAGTGCACCACCCATATCATATTTTTTCATAGTTGCATGCCTTCTCTGCCCAAATACTTTTTCTCCTCTTTTCAATCAATAACACCTACAGTCTGTTCTGCTATTACATGACATGTGTATTCCTAAAAATCACCATGCTGTGCAACAGTGCACAATAACCCCTCCCCTTCACTTCCACCAAAATAGGGTTAGGAGCACAGCACTCCAAAACTTTGTTAGTAACACATGTAAAAACAAGATAGGACTCCGATAAAAACAGAGGCACAGTTTTATGTACCTTAAATGGCTAAGAAGAATACAAATGCTGCAATAAATAGGGCACTTCAACTTGAAAAAGACCTGAAACTTGCTTGTGGAAGTGGGCAGCAGCAGAACTGCAGCCTGTGAATTATTGTGAAGTGGTGGAAGGAGGGTTACATGAAATCAGAAGGAAAGTTGTAACACCATAAGTGGATGGATGTGGTTTTTAACCCCCTCAGTGAACTGAGGAAGCTGTTAGATGTTTGAGGTATTTGCACCTGTTCATTTTGTTAGTTTTATGTAGCTCATGTTAGTAGAGTTAGCAGATTTGTATGTTTCCTTAGTGGTTCTCATGCATACATAAGTACTAAATTGGTGTCATGCTCAAATCATTCCCAAATATATCAGTCATGCTGAAACAAATTCATGTTTTCAAAGTAAGCCTTATAGCAGAACTGACTATACTTATCTTTCGAAAGATAGAAGAGTGACAGGAAATATACAAAATGAGCCTTGGAGCATCTTGGAGTTTTAGAAAATGAGAAAGTGCTCAAAAAAGAAAATATTCCACAATGATGAGATTATGTTAAAGGGACATAGGAGCCAATTGAAAGAGTTCCCAATGACCAAAGCTGGAACAATTTGAGCAAGAAAATACAGAAAATAGAATTAGATTAAAACCCAAAGTATACAATAAATATTCATGAGTTCATACTGATATAAATGATGGAATAGCTAAATACGGAAGAGAAGGGATAAATCTCCTGTGCAGAAAAATTTCAAATAATTGTTGTAGATACTGCACCCTCAAGAAGGGGAACATAATTCTGTATTCCTTAAGCACAATCAGTGCAAAGTAACTTCCTTTCAAAGAGCACAGCATGGAAAGGGGCTGGCAGTTGGGGGGGCACTTTATACTGGAGAAACCTGACAAACAGTACCTCAGCCAGGAGATCAGGTGATCAAAGTCAGCATTAACAGTGATACATTATGTTGATTGTAAGACATTTGATATGATGTGATAAAAATGGCATTTTAACTCAGTGGTCCTTCTTTCAAAAATCCGTAACAGCAGCCTAATAATAAGAAAAACATTAAACAAATCCCAATAGAGGGACATTTTATAAATGACCAATACATCTGGAAACGTTCAAGACCATCAAAAGCAAGGAAAGTCTAAGAAACTCAGAGGAAAGAGTAGCCGAAGGAACAGAACCAGAAATACAACTCTAGAAATATGTCAATGCCCATTTATCTTTACCAATCCCAGAATGTCACCTATTCCTCTGAAATACTTGTAGATATTTTAAAAATTAGGATATTGGAGCAAAAGTGTTCCGTACTTAAGAAGAAACAAAATTTAAATAATAATCACCCTAAGACTTATGATAATAGACAAATGTACTCCAAAACTCCTAGGACAAAAAGTTATGAATCATATCATGTCTTTGAAATGTAAACACAGCCTACACAATCACCTGAGACTGAGCCTGGATTAACTCAGTCACCAGAATCTGAAACTAAAAAAAAGAGGAAAAGAGGGCTTTTTAAACACAGACTGCTAGAAGAACTCTCTTGCCCAAACTCTAAATTGCAGCCTCCTTAATAATTGCTTGTCAAGGGCAAATACAGGTCTTAAAGCTCTTCTTCACAAATAATAAAAGACTTTAGCCATCTGAACGAACAAACTTAGTTTATTCCAACTGTTATTTATACACTAGTGAGTTTTGTATTGTACCTGATTTGAGACTTAAGTTTTAAAATGAACACGATGAGATCTCTGGTTGTGTCTATCTATATGTGTTTATGTGTACATTATAGATATGCTATTATCTACCTTCAGATGGTATTGCTAAATTTAATTTGTATAAAAGCTGTATTTAAAGCAGACACAGAGTCACAGATGTAGAAAACAAATTTATGGCTACCAAGGGGGGAAGCAGGAGATAGGATGAAGTGGTAGATTGGGATTGACATATATATACTACTATATATAAAATAGATAACTAATGAGAAACTACTGTATAGCACAGGGAACTCTACTCAATGCTCTGTGATGACCTAAATGGGAAGGAAATCTAAAAAAGAGTGGATATATGTATGTATATAATTGAGTTACTTTGCTGTACAGCAGAAACTAACACATTGTAAAGCAACTATACTCCAATAAAAATTAATTTTAAAAAGCTCTATTACCACTTAAACACATATAAAATTTTTCAAAATGTAATAAAAATTAACCCCAATTTTTTTTTTTTAAAGTGTAGCCTAAGGAGATACAACTAAATGTAATGCCGTATCCTAGATGGACTCTTGGAAGAGTAAAAGGATGTTTGGAAAAACTATGAAAATCTTAATAAATTATAGACCTTACTTACTAATAATATATCAATATTAGATCACTGATTGTAACAAATATACCATGCTAATGTAAGATGTTAATAATAATGGATACTAGGTACAAGATGTGTGAGAACTCTCTGTCCTATGCTTGCATTTTCTTTTCTGTGAATCTAAAACTGTTCTAAAGAATAAGGTTTATTTTTTAAAAAGTTGAAGGAGGACAACGCACATCACATCTTCCATAAACCCCCTTCTCAGATCCCATCCAAGCTAAGTCAGTTAGCTTCTGGATTGGCAGACCACCTGGGTCTTAATCCAGCTCTCTCCTGTATTCTATCATGGTATAATCATCTGTTTCTTCCCCCACTAGACCACCATCTCCTTTAAGAATGGAATCAGGCTATATTTATTTTTATATCTCCAGTACTCAGCACTGCTTCTGTTAATAAAAATTGCTCAATATGTGTATATTATATTGAAACATACTGTTCAGTATTAGTTGATGTAAATACTTTATGTAACTTATAGTTTCCCTTGTTAGTATTCCAAAGAATCAGATACATGTTAAATATGGTTACGTCATCCTCTTTTTGATTCTTCAAAGTACTTTCTTTTGTTGGGACCTAAGAAAAAAGAGAGAGCAAGAGAGTAAGCAATATTTCCCCATCCTAAAACCCTCTGTCTTTTTTTTTATCTCCCACTGAGCAATAGGTTTCTGATTTTGACACTTTCATCTGCCTTTTCATCTGCATTCGTGTCTGTCTTCTGTAACAGCATGTCAGTCTAAGAAATCAAAGTGGTTCTAAATAATCCGTATGCCCAACATCTAAGTGCTTCTTCCTTGAACTGATGTGTTCCATTTCCAAGGTCTCTTAGGTGACCCTTCAGGCAGGGAGCTCTAGTAGTGTGCTGTTTGCAAATGATCACTTTAGCTCCTCTCTGGACACAAGACTTGTCTTCTGGTTTATCTGTATTGCTTATCCCTAATCCAAACTTCCCTCAGGACATAATAAGTTGACCAGACTGCCTGACTGATGGAGGTCAGTGCGGGTTCAAACATCAGTGCTCACTTTCTCATCAAAAGCAGTTAATTTCAGGGAGAAAATATTGGCAGCGGGACACTTTTCATTTTAGAACAGCTGCCAAAACCAGGAAACCATATGAAGACAGGTAGCTGGAAAGAAACTGTGATTCCTCTCTCATTTAAGAAGAGAGGGAAACTTCACAATGATGTCATTTGGAAAAAAAGAGTTTGTATCTTTGTTAGGTTTTATGTTCAGCTGAAATATCAGATCTCAATGATGATTTTCCATAAGTATACATAAATAATCTCCAAATGACCTAATAAGCTGACATAACACAGAGGATTCAAGCATAAGATGAGAAGTTGGACCCAGTGGTCTTTAAAATAGGTCTCTTCCAACAAGAGCAGACCTGATTCTAAGATTCTGTATATAATCAGGATATGATAGAGTATATCTGAATCAAAATTTGAGGCAAGATTGGTAGAAGGTAATATTTTGAAGCTAGTAAAATATATACACATAGGTAAGAAAATCAGGAGTCAACAGAGGTGACCTTCATTGGAAGACTATAGATATGATCCTAATGGAACCAGAAACCAACATGTATCCAATCACTGCCCTGAAACTTGCAAAGGAACTCTGTATGTGACACAGAAATGTGTGTCCTGGTCAATAGATAATGTGTTCTTAGGTAGACTATATCTTGGATAAAATACAACAGCTTTAGTTTAATAGACATTTATTCATATTGGACAAGGCACTGTAGGGATTAAAATAACTTTGTGCCATCCAATTATACTTGCCCTGATTCCATAATGTAGAAACAGTGTTCCTGTTAATTGTTGGGTCAGTAGAGTACTTTAACACAGAAAATAGGACACTGTTCCAGTTCCCCACACTGGAAAGATGTTCCACATTGTAAGCAACTTGGCATTTTGGTTTACAAACCAACCTCTTATGAGTTTGGTTAACATGAGTCAGGCATTGAGCATATGGTCATTCCTAATGGAACAAATTAAAACAAGTCTTTGAACCTGACAAGCTTAGGTGAGACCTTGAACCCACGGTGATCCTATGAAGGATATAGGCACATCCAAAGCTCACTTTAGAGTAGGAAAGTCACCTCACGCTTTAACATCACTGTAGTACAGCATAATCAGCTTCATCTTCAGTGGTGTCATTACCCCAAAACACACTCCCTCTCTCAAATATATCTGTATTTGACTTTGGAACATAATAACATTCTGGGGAGTTCACTTTTCATCATGGTTTAAATTTATAATGAAATTATTTTTCCATAATGACTATTATTTCATTAGTAATCAGAGAGAATGAGGAAACAAAATAGGAAATGGTAGAACAGGGGACATTGTATTAAAATAAAAATTCATTCCAGAAAATCTACAAACCTAGTAACACTCACAGTGAGGGACAGTGGGTACCTGTATGTATGTATTGTCTATTGTGCCTGAGTGTACTTTATTTAAGCACATTTCTTTTAGACTTCAAATTATAGTTCAGAGTCTCCTAGATCAATAACTAAAGCAAAAGAGTCAAGAGGCAGATATTATTTGGATAAAGGGATGTATGCTTCCTATCTTTCAGATCAGAGCCCACAACTCTTGAGTTCTTAACCTCATGACCGTATTCAACATACTACAGAGATGAATAAATCCTAAACCTATGTGACATCACTCCTTCCAGTTGCTCTCTTCATCTTTCTGTACCTACATTATTTATCAAGGGAAAGGCTCTCTGAGGATTCAATGCAAGTTTTTTGTGTGTGTGTGATGATCTGGACACTGGTTCAGGAAAGAAAAATAATTTCCTTGTTGATTCAATCCGGGATGGATGAGTCGCTTTGAAATATGTCTGTCTCTGACTGCTAGTCATTTTCTTCAAAGATCCTCACCATCAATCAGAATTACAACCTCTGAAGTGCTTTTCCCTAATGAAAAAGTATTTTCATTTTGATAATGTAATGTGATTAGAAAGACTCTTTAATTGACTTACTTTCTGGAGGTTTTGAAATGGTTCTGAAATTTTTCTCAGAGAGGAAAATTTCAGTCATCAAAATAAAAGCTGGGTTGACCCTTCCTGTGCAGGTTCAAGCAGTTAAGCCAGTCACCAGTGGCTTCCTTTTGTTGTTCTTTTGGGCAGAACCCCTTTGGGCAGCTGCCCTGAAAACAGCCTGTGAGTGGGGTTACATTGCAGATTGCAGGCAATTATATTAGCTCTCAATCCCTGAGTATTTATTATGCTCCAGGTGTTCTGTAAGCACTTCATATGAATTATCTACCTCAGTTATTGCCCCAACCCTATGAATATTATCCCTGTTTTATAGGAAAGGGAATTGAGTCTCAGAGAGGTTCAATGATTTGTCCAAAGCCCATAGCTAACTAATGATAAGGCCAGGATTTGAACTGAGGTTAATTAGAATCTAAAACATATACCTTCAGCCAATGTGCTGTACTTTCTTCTAGTATATACTGTAATGTGAAAGGAGCATTATGAAACCTAGAAAACTTGTTTTTCTTCTCTAAGAATTTTCATTTTTCCTTCTCTGACGCTGCGCATTTTCCCCTTGAAACTGACCAAAGCAGAAAGCTACTGTTCTGTAAAAGTTGAACATTTTCTAAAAACAAAGTGTCCTTGGCAAAGACAAGAACCTGACAAGCAGGGGCTAATACTTATGTGAATTATTGTATTTCATCAAACTAAGAAGCATCGATTTTGTGATGTACCATTATTTCATTCACACTAGGAAGGAGAAAAGGCTGCCAATTAAACTGACATTATGTTTTCTTATCTCTTAGAATTTTAATTTTAAACTTATTGAAAAAGCTTATTTAAACTCCACTGAACATTATTTTTATAGTTTATCATCCATATGTATACATGGAAAGAAAAACACTGTAAAATGTCGATATGTCTCAAACTTGCTTACAGTTAAGAGTCTTACTCTCCTAAATTTCTTTTTTTACTCAGTCAGCTATGACTATGCTTTTCCATACAATATCATACTCTATGCCATCAAGTACATTGATGATATAGCATTTCTGAAGGAAATCCATAAATAAAATAAAAGCCATTTGTTCAGGGCTTCTAGGCTGGCTTTGCAATTATGTAGAGCTAGCTTAGCTTTGGGAATGCTCCTAAACATATCTGATGTATCCTCTTTCCCACCACACAACCATTTGGGTTTTAGAGTGCTTATTATTGTCCCCTGGATTTTCTTCCAAGCTCTGATACCTGTTCTATAGGTTTGGTGTTAGTGCTTTTATGTTCTTTCAACCATGCAAGCCAGTGGTTCTAAAACCTGAGTGTGCAGTGGAATCACCTGGAGGGCTTATTCAAACACAGATTCCTGAATCAGATTTTCTGCTGCAGTTAAGTCTGAGGTGGGGCCTATGAATTTGCATTGCTAACAGGTTCCCAGGTGTTGCTGATGTTGCTGGTGGGACACACTTTTAGAACCGTTGGTATAAGCAATGTCAACCAAACCACTGCCATGCTGACAGTTATTGTAAGACTTTGTTGATTTTAAGAAGCAGTCTGATTTCAGAGATAATAAAGTTTGAAAAAATACACATATTTAAATTGATAAAATATGGTAAATTCCTTTTTCCCTTTAACTTGAGCTATAATATCATTTTCATTCTAATTTATTGTCAATTGTGTTATATTTAATATATTCCACTTTTTCATAATATTTTCCACTTGTTCCAAAGATGAATTGAAATGGCTTTTACGATTTTAGCTAAAGTTTTTTCCTCCTAACCTTCTAGGTAAGAAATGGTCTGTAATTATCTATATCATCTTTATTTTAGGTGTGTTTATATATGGTTATATGCTATATATGTTTATATGTATTATGTATGTTTATACATGTATAAATAAACATATATAGAAGAGCTCACGCTGTGTGCCAAACCCTACAGGCTGACATGAACTGTCTCTGATAGGGAACTCACTGCTTCATAATGGAGTCCTCTTTATTTCTTATTACTAGAAAGTACCCTTTATATGTATGACCTAAAGGGCCAAGTAATCAACCCACCTTATGAGATGATTTAATAAAGAGTCCTATGAGATACATGACTATACCTGGTCATCATATACTTCTCTCATTTTGAGAAAACACCTGAGAAATACTTCTGTTCAGTCTTAGTATTAGGAACATTTGTGTTTGTCCTAAATAACTTTTTTTTGGTCCTTATAGGTAAATTAGTAATTGATGTTTCCCTTTTTCCTTTTGCTCCCTGGTAGCTTAGAGTCAAATTTCTTGCCAGCTTTTAGCAACTAGCTGGACTGTGCTCTCCCTCTGTTCCTGGACCACTATGACCACTCAGCTCTTTACCCTCTGATCAGGATGGTCACTACTGAATACATGTCAGTTCCTCTGAGTGAGGCTGAGGCTTTCTTGCTGGGACTCAGTCAGGTCCTAGAAGAAAGACTGAAGTTACTTTATCCCACTGATCCTGAGACCTTATTAGAGTACAATATTTGCAATCTGCATATGACTCCTGGGATGCCTGGATGCCCACTGTCCACCAAAGACGTGGTGACTGCACTTATTCTGTTGGTGACCTTGAGCTGGTTGCACCCACTATGTTCCACATTTCTGAATAACAGGTAGCTACCCTGAGCACAGGTCTTCTGGCTACCCATCTTCTCCAGCACCTTCCATGTTTCATCTGCATCCAATCTTCTTCCATCTCAATCTTTTCACTGTGATTTCAGGAACGTTGTTCTCTGATTAAGAAGTTCCTTTGCCATCTTCACTGAACATTTCTTTCACCTCCTTTCCCATCAAAAAACCTGCCTTCTCCTTGAGGACTTGGCTCCCATCAGCCTCTCAAGGAGAGGCTGCTTTTTCTCCCACACCAAGTGCCTCGGAATTAGGAGGTAGGCTCAGCATTCCTCTGGTAAAAACCCCTGCTCATTGTTATGTGTATTATCAGCTTAACCACTCTCTCTATCTCCCATTGCTATCACCTACCAATATTCCATTACTCCTTATTTACTGAAAATAGGGGCACCTAACTTACAGACTTCTTCCCCCTTCCCTTTCCTGCTGTTTTTCTGGGGGACTTCAATTTGATTTTAATGTTGTACTCAACACATTTGCTGCCTAATTTTCTGACTGGACAGAATGAAGTAGTAGAGACTGGATTTACTCTTCTACATGAAAAAATTAAAAATAGTGGTTTTCAACATATTAGCCCATAGGCAGAAAAGGACAGGGATCCATGAAGGATGGAAAACAAATGAGGTAAGCTGTATGATTTCCCCTGCTAACTTCCTGGAGAATGCTTCCAGGATGTAGTTCAGGGAGAGGGGACCTAGGTGGAGCCCAGTAATCTCTCTGAGTTGAGAAGGTGTAGCTGGGAATCCAAGTAGGCCAAGGTAGCTAGAGGTCATAAGACAGAATACCAAAGGGGAGGGAGTTTTACAGAGAAAGAGTTCTGGAGATCTAAAGGAGGCCCCCATCAAATCTTTAGCTGAGTACTAATTAGCATGTGCAGATCACAAAACTACCTGAGGCTTGGAAAACGACCAGCTGAAAGGACTAGAAGAAATAATCTTCAGAGTGCATATGGGGTAGCAATAGTTTCTGATTCCATTCCCATGAGCCAGAAAAGAAAATTTCACAACTCATGAGGCATTAGTGAGAATGCTCAGAAGGAAAAATTAGTCTTAGACTAAACTCTACTCTGGTTCTGCTTAACAAAGTTTAAAAGCAAGATCCCAAAGGATCAAACTGTTTACAAGAAACTGCACTGTATCCCAGAATAAATTTCAAATATATTTATAGCAACATAAAAATATCTAGCACTTAAAAATGTAAAATTCATAATTGCATTCTGATCAAACATTAACAGGTATGCAGATGAAAAGGAAAATATAACCCATAGTGAGGAGAGGAAATCAATAAAAAAATCCCAGAAATAACTTAGATGATGAAATTATATTCAAGGACGTGAAAATAGTTACTATAACTGTATTTCATATGATCAAGTAACTAGAGGAAAGATGGAACATGTTAAGTAGAGACATGAAAGATATAAAAAAGACCCATATAGAATGTTGAAAGATAAAACCCCCAATGCCTGATTTCAAAAAAAGGCACTGGAGGAAATTAACAAGCAGATAACACATGAGAAAAGGGAAACTTTATGAACTTTAAAACAGCAATAGAAACTATCCAAAATGCAGACAGAGAAAATTTCAACATAACTTTTTTGGGGGACACAACACATAACACAAGATCGTAGAATATAAGGACAATACACAATAATCAAATATATTTCTATATGCTAGTAATAGAAATTGAAATAATAAATACATTTACAACAGCATCAAAAATATGAAATAGGTATAATTATAACAAAATATGTATAAGACCTCTACACTGAAAACTTCAGAATACTGCTGAGAGAAATTAAGGAAAACCTAAATAAATGGCAAGATACACCCTATTCATGGATTAGAAAGCTAATTATTGTAAAAATGTCAATTCTCCCCAAATTGATCTGCAGAGTCTATATCCCACTTCTTTCCTTTTCCTCAACACTCACATCCAATTGATCAACAATTTCTGTCAATTCTACCTTCCACTCTAGCGTACTCTCCTTTTCCTCACCTTCACTGCTACTCTCCTAGTTTAGACCACCATTGCTTACCTTCTGGATCAACCCCAGCAGACTTCCATCTGGTTTCCTTACCTTGAACTTTTCCCTTTTTCTAATCCAGCCTGGTTTCTGAAAAATTATAGATTAAGATCAGGGCACTTATTCCTGAGTGTTACTTATCAACTCCCTAAACATCACTGACCTTGGGACTTCATTATTTCCACTTACGAAAGTGAGAACTTGAAGATCATAATCACTAGGAACATGAAATGTACTAAAAATAATAACTAATAATAAAAAATAATATTAACTCTTCCTTTCTATAGAATATTAAGCTTTAGAATGCATTGTCACCTACATATTTAATCCTCAAAGATGTTCTTATCCACATTTCGTAGATGAGGGAACTGAGGCTCAGAGACCTTGAATCACATTTGATGTTCCTGTAGTAGTAAGGAGATCAGGGATTTAAATTCTTCTATTTCCCAATCCAATGTTCTTTCCTGTGCTCCAAGCTATACCACAACAGAGATTGTGTTTTACATTCAAAATACCAATGACTCAGTTCTTAAATGGAGAAAACCATAGAAGCAATCAAAATCTGTCCTGCACAAAGCTGCACATGTGTCCATTGGAATGACTGGAGTAGAGGAGCCTTTCTCTGATGGATTGGCCACTTAGATAAGTGTGATGGGAGTGTTAATGCAGCACCAGGAATGCAGTTTCACACATGGGAAAACCAGAACATCAGTTATGCCTATCACAACAATATTTAGAAAAAACAATAGTGGCCATCTTTGCTTCTTAGCATTTTTTCTCATTTTCTTTGAGTGTTAAGGAAAAAAAAATCAACAAGGTCTATCTCATTTGTTTGAGAGAGAAGTTGCTTTATTTTTTAAGTTGCAATCAATAATCCTGAAAATAGAAGCAATACTCATAAGTGACTAACACATCACATTTTTTTATACAGGTAAAGAAATCCAATGAATGCACTCGAAGTTTAGTCCAGAAGCAAGAGTGATATTTATTTATCCCTTTATTTGAGAGGCCTGGACTGTACCACTACCCGAGGTACATTATGAAGCTGGAATGGAAAGATTGTCTGTGCTTAATTGAGGGAGAAAAAGTAACCTATACCCTGATCTGCTATAGGTGACATTTGCCCTGTTCACTAGGGAATAGCTCTTTAAAGCGTTTCAAGAAATAGCCGCCAACAACCTTAATTTAATATCTGTGCTGAACTACTAGGGAGCAACCAGATGCAGAGCCATCTGTGGGAAATAAAATCTAGCCAGTGAAGGAAGCTAATAGTTACCCTTTGGGCCCAAGATTCCTGGGCTTAGAGAGCTCAGTGTGTCCTCTTGTCTTTGTTTAGGGAAGTTATCCTCCTAGTTACTCATACACAGGCCAGCAGATGTTTTCCCAATTGGGTAATCTTATACTATATTGTCTCCTTCAAACTGCAGTTATTTGTCATATTATAGAAAATATTGAGAGGCAGGAGTGTTTGTAGGTGTAAACTTAAACCTCATGTAACACTGAAGCTTGGTAATGAGATGAACGGAATTTTGTTTCAATATTCTCTTTCTTTCTCTCTGTTCTTCCTCACTTCAGCTATTACCTTCACCATAGTGAAGGCAGTAGCTGGATTTTGCTAGAGCATCTAAAAACCAGTTTAGCTATTAAAATAACTCTATTCCCTAAGCCATATTTTCCTCCCCTGCAATAGCTTCAGTACCAGAGTAAATGATCAATGAGTAAACACAAAGTGGTGGCAACTGTCTCTGTGCACTTTGCTGGTGTGCATCGAATCTCAGAGAAAGGCTGAATTCCCCCACCAAGTGAAATGATCCTGATGTACTTCAGACTTCCCCTTCAGAACTACCAATTGTATTAATTGTCCAAGTTGAAATTCAAAGGCAGTACTGCTCTGCCTAGAAATTCAAGGCAAACCCAAGGAATAACTAAGCAAAATATACATCATATTTTTTGCATAAAACACGAATGTTTTAAAGTGTGTTTTCTTCTGCAACTACATAAAGAAACTAAACCTCTCACTCCAGATCGGAAGCAAATTTTCAGAGATAACTTTCAGATTTGCCAGCATGGGTTATACTTTCTCATGTTTGTCTAACAGACTCTAAACCATAAAATGATTATTTCAATGCACATTACTTTCTGCAAACAAGTTGCTGGGACAAGACTTGGGAAGGGTGGGAGGGATTTAAGAGAAAAATAAATCTAACCATGTTGTGAGAGACAAATACAGAGGTCTGAGGACCTGGAGAAATGGACTCCAGTCCTAGCTCTATCACTAACATTGAGGCAGTTTGCTTCACCTCTCCAGGTCTCAGTTTCTCCATTTCCTAAATGAAGGGTTTGGACCAGATGAGCAGTCAGGTCCTACCGGCTATGACATTCTACATTTTTGTGGGAAATGATCAATCCTATAAAAGCAGGTAATGATTACAACCAAGCATTCCCTCAAACACAAGTCTGCTTTCATGAGTGAAACTAGGAGAACAAGTAGCTAACCCCAGAGAGTGTCAGAGCCTGAGGAAGTGACCATCTTGTTAGACAGGCAGCTGGACTCTAGGGAATCATCATTGCCTTCAGACAAGCAGTGGAACTCTGGGGAGGAGATCTAATCAGAAGAGGCAGCTCAGGCAGCTTGTGAGCAAGTCATGGCCAGGGAGGTGACAAGTCTGTACAAGGGACAGACATACACACATATACACACACGCCCACACACACACAGAGCAAGATTTCAAGCAGGCTCCTTTTTATGTAGCTCAAGCTTGGAAATCAAACTTATTGTTCCCCAGAACAGATTATTTTTCTCTCCTTCAATAATTAGGAAAGCAGTTTGCTAGTCTATACTGCTTATTTCTTTGCTACACCCCACTTACAGCCTGAAATTATTAAATGGCAGTTATGACTGGTAAGAAATCACACCCAGTGAGTTTCTAATTAGCATAGACACCCATTGTTGGGTTAGAGAGGAGATGTTCAGGAAAAAAACTGCACAGTAAAATTCCATATCCACCCTCACTTATTTTCTTGGGTGGAAGGCTCATTTTCCAAGAAAGGAGAATCATTTTCATTTGCTCTCATCAAACCTCCATGTACCATATTTGTCCCAGTCTCTCTTCCTCCACTATTTTAAAAAACTTATTCACGATATTTTCCTTGAAAGATTCTTCTCCTTTCTCCACCTGTTCAAATGCAGAAACATTTATTTCTTTTTTCTTTTTATTTTTTTGGAAATAGCAGCAACAGTTACAACATCTTTTTCAGGAATTTTATGCACAAGTGGTCATGCATGTTTGTCTTTGGAAAAGTTGAGTTTAAAAAAATTTATTGAGGGATAGTTGACATATGACATTATATTGGTTTCAGTTATACAACACAATGATTAGATATTTGTATTCATTGCAGAATGTTCACCACAGTAAGTCTGGTTACCATCCATCCCCATATAAAGTTAGCTTTTAGGATTTATTCTCTGGGCAACTTTCAAGTATGTTCTACAAAAACTGACTGTAGTCATCATGCTGAACATTACATCCCTGTGACTTATTTTATAACTGTAAGTTTGTACCTCTTGACCCCATTCACCCATTATGTCCACTCCCCAATCCCCCTCCCTTTTGGCAACCACCATTTTGTTCTCTGTATCTATGATTTTTGTTCTGTTTTGTTTGTTTGTTAGATTCCACATATAAGTGAAGTCATACAGTATTTGTCTTTCTTTATATGATTAATTTTGCTTAGCATAATTCCCTCAAGGTCCATCCATGTTATTATAAATGACAAGATTTCATTCATTTTTAATAGCTGAATAGTATTCCATTGTGCATATATACTACATCTTCTTTAACCATTCATCCATTAGTGCACACTTAGGTTGTTTCCTTATCTTGGCTATTGTAAATAGTGGTGCTATGAACATAAGGGTGCATATATATTTTCAAATTAGTGTTTTCCTTTCCTTGGATAAAAACCAGAAAGAGAATTGCTGGATCATATTGTAGCTTTATTTTTAATTTTTTGAGGAACCTCCTTACTGTTTTCCATAGTAGCTGTACCAATTTACATTCCCAGTCATGAGTGTCCCCTACAAAAGTCAGGTTAAATTAAATAGTCAGATATTTGCTTCTGTTTGGTTTGTGCAGTGAGGTGAGTGATCAGTACTCTCAGCTGTCTGCTTCATGAATTCCCTTTCACTCCTCCCTGTCCTTCCTCAAGTCCCCTAACCCTCAACATTTCTTGAACAGGCACTTCATAAAAACAGTTATCTATATCGATAATTTACAAATGCAAATGGATAAACTTTATTATTTATAAGAGAAATATAAACTAAAATCATAATGAGATAACTATCACTAATTAGAATGGCTAAAATCAAAAGAATTGACAATAGCAAGTGTTAGCAAGTTAGCGAGTTGATGGAGAACAAGGGGACTCTCACATAATGCTAGAGGGAGTGTAAAGTGATAAAAATTACTTTGAAAAACTTCTTGGTAGTATTTGCACATATATATGTGTGTGTGTGTGTATATATATACGAATTAGCTACAGCTACATGCAACATTATGAATGAATCTCACAGACAACATTGAATGGAAGAAGCTAGGTGAAAAAGAGTACATATTGTTAATTCATTCATACAAATTCAAGACAAATCTAATCTATAGTGATGAGTCAGAATAGAGGTTATCTTTCTAGGGGAGGGGTGGTTACTGACTGTGAAGGAATATAAGAAGGGCTTCTACAATCTTGGAAATATTCTCCATCTTGATTAGGGTCATAGTTACATGTGTATATTCATATGTAAAAGTTCATCCAGTTACACACTTAAGGATAGTGCATTCTACCGTCTATTGCCAATTATAGAAAAAGGCAAAAAAAATAGTTTGCCCTAGGCAGTGAATGCAGAAGAACCTGATCATTTTACTTATCATGTATCATGCTGTCTAAATCAAGGGTTTCATAATTGTATCAACAGCAATGTTTTAAATGCACTGGGTGTTACCTTTTGATAACTCTACTTCTTCTGATGTCTTGTGGATTATGTTTAGAAGATCATAATACACTGTAAAGAAAATCTAGGAATAGCTGCTCTACACATTAAGATATGCCTTTAGCTTGAGGACTCAACTAGGTACCTAAGAGAATCTTTCCAAAGGGTTTGACAGCAGGCTGGCACCTACTCCCTAACTGTGAGCACACTGGTTCCACTTACAAAATGAAAGAAAAATTAATAAAAAGAAGAGTGTCAGATGGTGAACATCAATTCAGTCAAATCAACTACTTACTTTTACAGTAGGCAGTGGTTGTAGGAGTTAAGTAATTCAGAGATGAATAGGACACGCTCCTGTTCTCAAGGTGCTTACACTTGTTGGTCATGGGAAACAGGTGTGCACAGAACTCAGTATCATTTAAGGAAGAGAGGGTAAGAGCTAGGAGAGAAGCATAAAATATTACAGGGGCATAACTGATAAGATGGGGGAAGCCTTTCAGGATGGGTAGCTTTCTTCCTGAGCTTTGAAGGATGGGAAGTGAGACCCTGACACTGACGTAAGTGAGAAAATGGATGGGAAGAAAGACACATTGCTATGGAAGGAAAACGAAGCCAAGTTTGATAGGACTACCCTTCAGCTACTCTCAGTTTGAAGGTCTCCATCTCATGTATTGAAATGTTTGAGCTAACAAGTGTTCTAGTCTGAACCTGGTAACTGCCTTTTCAGTAGAAACATCTGACCTCACTGCTTCTGCTCCAGATGTTGATATACGAGAGTCTGTGACATGGGCAGCGATGGGTGCTCTGTAATGCCACTTCAATACCTACAACAGATTAGCGAAAAGGAGACCTTTGAACATGGACCCCTGGCACCTCTGCAGCACTTAAGAGCCCTCACTCTTCTGACTTGGAGATAACTTACCAAAAGGCCAAGCATGGGATTAATTTATTGCCATACTGGTTTAAAAGTGAGAGCAAAAACAGACTTTAGCATTTTTTTTTTCTAATTTGCCATGAGGTTGAAGTCCATCTCTTGCAATAAGAAAACACTCTTCTGACTTGGAGATAACTTACCAAAAGGCCAAGCATGGGATTAATTTATTGCCATACTGGTTTAAAAGTGAGAGCAAAAACAGACTTTAGCATTTTTTTTTTCTAATTTGCCATGAGGTTGAAGTCCATCTCTTGCAATAAGAAATCACTCTTATGGACAACTGGGGTGAGAGTTGCATCCTGTGTCACATTTTATGGTCTCAAAAGCATGAAGATAAGAGTAGGTCTTTCACCTTATCTTACTTGACTGAAAAGACATTTGATCTTTTATCAATCTCAAAGCAAAGACTCTGCATTTCTTATTTTCCTGTTTTCAAAAAAGATCATGAAAATTCACATGGATAAAGTTTCCCCTGAGTTATACAGGGTGATTGTTTATCCCTGAGACAGCGATACTTTTGGTAAGAGTGTTGGGTGCTCAGTTTGGATGAGATGTCAGGACATAGGCATAATGCAGGATGCCAGGATATATAGACATCCTAATTACCATAAAGAGAAAAAATTGAGGAAATAAAGTAAAATTTCAAATTGTGCCTTAAAATAAACAATAGATTTGGGAATCACCGTTGAACATCACTACTGCTGTTAGGCATGGTATTTCTGTACAGTCATGGAAGAGGAGGGAGCAAGTTTCATCTCTCACACTATAGTTCGTTAGAGAATTAGAATCTTATTTCCTATCACTGGCATATTTCAGTATCTTTGTGACAGTGAAATATGGGTGAAGCTCTGAAATTGTGATTTCTGCTGCTTTCCCTTTGTACCCTGAAAAAGATCTCCTATCAGTCAGATGCTTCTCATCACCAGAAGTTTTGGTTGGGAGGTAAAAATTACAGGGCATCACACATAAAAGGTTTTCCTAGTGCCAAATTCATTATTTAGAAATTTGGAATCATGAATGCTTGACTAAATATAATGTTATCTACTAACCATGTGTTTGATGCTTTATACTCTTCTTATTTAAAAAAAAATGCACTCTACATGTGGAGGCATTCACCAACTGACAACACATACTAGCTCATGCACACACACACACACACACACACACACACACACACACACACACATGTCATTTGTTGTAGAGAGTATGTGGGTCACTGTGGATCACTGTAGATCACTCTGCATCCACAGTAGTATGAACTTGAGCCCAGACTTCATGGATCATCTGACCTCCATAAACCCCTACTTTGACTGGTGTCCTATAGACGGGCATTTTAAGTCTTTAGGAATTAGTGTCAGTTCAGAGCTATTGTCCAGTAATCCCCTTGCTCAATGCACAGTCACTCTGGTAAATGGCCACAGCCCCTTTGGAGAAGACTGAAGGGGAAGAAACAGTATAAATTGTTATGGTTTAATAGGGTCCTTCCTCCAGGGGATCAAGCTCTCATCATACAAGGGGCTTTGTATTTGTGAACTGCCCCAGTCCTGGGAATTCATGACTCTCTATTTGTATCTAGATTAATTTGTATTATTTTTTAGATTCCACATAGAAGTGATATTGTATAATATTTATCTTTCTCTGTCTGACTCACTTCACGTAGTATGATAAACTGTAGGTCATCCATGTTGCTGCAAATGGCAATATTTCATCCTTTTTTATGGCTGAGAAATATTCCATTGTATATATACATCTTCTTAAACAAATCTTTTTTAAAATTAGAATGTCTATATACCTGAACTCTGACTACAGTAATTGGGTAGAGTGTCTTAGTCTATAGTCAGCTTAGCCTGCTATAGCAAAATACCATAGACTGGATATGAACAACAACAGAAATTTATTGCTCACAGTTCTGGAAACTAAAGTCCAAGATCAAGGCACTGGCAGATTCAGTGTCTAGTCGGGACTTGCTTCCTGGTTTATATATGGTGGTCTTATTGTGTATTCATGTGGCAGAAGGGGTGAAGAAACTCTCTTGGGCCTTTATTTAGAAGGTACTAATCCCATTCATGAGGGATCCACCCACATGACCTAATCACCTATCAAAATCCTCACCTCCAAACAGCATCACATTGGGGATTAGGTCTCAACATATGAATTTTGAGGGGGCACAAATATCAGTCTCTTTCATAGACTTTCCCGTTCAGGTAGCTGTATATAGCTATATATGAAAGAAGTCTTTAGCTTGAGGCTTTCTGAACTTGAAAATAAAATAAGTTGGAAATAGCTGACATTATACTCTGCAGATCAATTCCATAACAATTAAGAACATTGGCTCTGAAGTCAGAAATATCTGATGTCAAACACCGGCGTTAACATTTATCCATTTCATTTATTGTGTGACCGTAAGTCACTTCACCTCTCCGAGCCTCACTTTACTGATCTTTAAAATGGACATAACCATATTTAACTCCCAGACTGGATGGCAGAATTAAATGAACATCACATAGTGAACATTGAGTAAAGGCTACTCCTATAATTAATGTTACCTATAATGAGAACCATATATGCTTTGTTCTGCATGGTTATATACAATCTTGTCCATGATGCCTTGTGTCTTAGACATCACTTTTGCATTTGCTCAGACTTTAGGTGAGAAATTCTTCTTGCTTTCTATAGAAGGCCATGTTTCCTTTCAGTACACCCTGAAAGATGCCAGGATTTCAGCCTCCTTCACCTGAGAGTCTCTGTCCATGTGGGTTGGTCACTGGGTCCTCTCAGATATAATCAGCACTCTTTTGTACAACATTGTGATAGAACAGAACTAAAGGACTTTCTTCTTGGATTCCACACTGAAGATGTGTTATGCACCACTGTTCAGGACCAGAACAGTTCTTACTTAACATTTAACAAGCCTGTGAGGTACCTGCAGAAGTAATCTTACTCTCATTTAACAAATGAAAAAATTGAGGTACAGAGAAATTAAGTTGTGTACTTCGGCCCTTAGATTTAAAAACTTTACCTCCTTCTGGCCCTCATGTGTTGTTGAGGGAACATCTCTGATTTAAGTCAGGATCTCCCTTTTCCCCTGAAGTTTCCAGCTGTATATTCCATACTTTGGCTTTGCAACTATAATGGATTTGCTGAAAATTGGATGCCTGGAGAGAGGGGCGTTTGGACAGTATATGAGGTGTATGCAAATCTCTAAGTGCACAAATGTTGATTGATGGAAACTGTTCTAATATGTGAATTAGCTGTGAATTTATTTTTGTGATTCAGTTTAGGTTGGAGTATCTAACCTTAGAGGTTTTAAGTAATGAGGCATTAACTTCACTTCTATTTTTTCAAACTACCACAAAATATAAGCCCATATCAAAAAAATGAATCAGATGATAGCTGTTTTACAGGTGGTATTCTTTTTTAATTTATTTATTTGTTTGTTTATTTGTTTTTGGCTGTGCTGGGTCTTCGTTTCTGTGCGAGGGCTTTCTCCAGTTACGGCGAGTGGGGGCCACTCTTCATCGCGGTGCGCAGGCCTCTCACTGTTGCGGCCTCTCCCGTTGCGGAGCACGGGCTCCAGACGCGCAGGCTCAGTAGTTCTGGCTCACGGGCCTAGTTGCTCCGCGGCATGTGGGATCTTCCCAGACCAGGGCTCTAACCCATGTCCCCTGCATTGGCAGGCAGACTGCCAACTACTGCACCACCAGGGAAGCTCTACAGGTGGTATTTTTAATGTCATTACTGCCATTGCAAACCCAAGCAAAACAAATCTGGTCATTTCAGCAAAATCCCCAGTAAGCAATAGTGTCCATTCAGAGGCAAGGCTCACATCTTGGTAGGTTTGTCCACAGCTGCTCAAATGGGGTCTAAGGCTCTGTAGGTTATCTTTCCCTGGTTGAGGAGGGCTCTTCTGAGTTCAGATTTCTGATTTGACCATTCAGAGTTAATGCATAAAGGAAACTCAATTTGTTTATAGGATCCAGGGTGTTCTTATACTTTTTTTTCCTTAGGAGAGTTGTTAGTTTTACTATATCAAGGGCTACTCTAAGCTTCTTTTATTATCTGCCTTACTTGGCTTTATTTCTGGGTTCTCTCTCTTTCCAGCTCTGTATACACTTGTGACCTGATCTTACACAGTCTTTCTGCTTCTGATCTTGCACTCCCATAGGATCCTGCTCCTAGTAACTGTTCCCTGGAACCTCCCACTAAAACAGTCAATAGGCTGCTGCCCATCAACTCTGTTTTGGTAGGTCCATCTAAGTCTCAACCTCTGTCTGCTAGGGTATGTGGCACAGGCCAGAAGAATCCTTTCCTTCTCTCTGGTTTAGTATGTAATCAGCCCTTTCTTCCTTCCCCCATACACACCTGCTGCCCTCAGAAACACCATTTCCTCTCAGGTCCACTTGACTGATAACTCCAAGTGGTGTTTTGTAACCTTTTTAACCTTACTTTCATAGATGCTTTGTTTTGAAAAATTTTTATCTACAAAACTTTATTATTAATATCTTTTCAGATTTCTTTGTTCATCAAATACATATACAAATGTCTACAAATGTCTACAATACAAATGTATTGTAGTTAGAACACTTAACATGACACCTATCCCATAACAAAATTTTAAGTAGACAGTGCAGTGCAGTGTTGTTGACTACAGATACAATGCTGTACAGCAGATCTCTAGAGCTTGTTCATCTGACTTAACCGCCCCAGCCCCTGGCAACCACCATTCCACTCTTTGATTCTATGAATTTGGCTCTTTTAGATATTTAAGTGGAATCTTGCCCTATTTGTCTTTCTGTGACTGGCTTATTTTACTTTGCTTAATGTCCTCAGTCTTCATCCTTGTTGTCTCATTGCAGAATTTTCTTTTTTGTTAAGACTTAATTACTATTAAGTCTTACTGTCCCATTGTATGCATATGCCATATTTTCCTTATCTATTCATCTGTCAATGAACATGTAGGTTGTTTCCACATCTTGGCTATTGTGAATAATGCTAATATCTCTTCAAGATCCTGATTTCAGTTTTTTCAGATAAATACTCAGAAGTGGGATTACTGGATCACATGGTAGTTCTATTTCTATTTTTTTGAGGAAACTCCATACTCATCTGTATGGTGGCCACACCATTTTGCATTCTCGCCAACAGTGTACAATGGTTCTAATTTCTCCATAGCTTCATCAGCACTTGTTGTCTTTTGTTTTTTTGATAACAGCCATCTTGACAGGTGTGAGGTGATATCTCTTTGTGGTTTATATTTGCATTTCCCTGATGATAAGTAAGTGGCATTTGTGGAATTGTGGTGAGCAGAGCTGTTTTCCAATCAGATTTTATCAGTACAAGATAAGCAGGCTTACCACACTGACTTGCTATCATTCCAACCAAAACCAAAAAAAACTTAAATTGTAGTTAGCCTTTGTAGCCTTATTAATATTTTCCATTCAGCTCTTTTATATTGGAATCTTTACTTGTAAGTTGCAATTACTGATTTTTGTTTTTTTCTCTTTAAGGAGTCCATCTGGACCAGGGGAAAAAATCTTCAAGCTAGAGAGATAAAACTCAAAAGGGAAAATCAGGTAGTTGCTCAGGAAAGACCTCTAGGGATATTTGAACTTCTTGGGCACCTGAAATACTTTTTTATAAAATTAGACCTTCAGTTAGACTGTGAGCTAGAAATAAAAGCTCATTTAAGAAAAATTTAATAGAACAAATTTCAGGAAGATCATTGGATATCATATTGTTGTCAGTGGCATCTCCAGCACAGTCATAGTTAAGACAAAAGCCAGATAAACAAAAAAGTGATTAAAGAGGGTGCTAATAAATAGAGATTCTGTCCAGTTGGTAGGGTGAGATATGCATCAAGTGAATCTAATATGCATTCAGGCAGCATTGCAAACCACTGCTTGTAATCTCAAACTGTAATTTAGGAATAGAGGTTCTCAAATTTTACTGTGCACCAGAATCACCTGAAGGGCTTGCTGAACTAAAAATTGCCCTACTCCAGAGATTCTGACTCAGCAGAAGGCGGGGTAAGGACTATCTTTGCATTTTCAGCAGGCTCCCAGGTAATGTTGATGCTGCTGGTCTGGGAACTACACGCTGAGAACCTAAATAAGGTTCTAGACTTGCAAACTAGACTGCAAGTCCTGAGGAAGATAAAGACCTTGTTTTGGCCAATTGGCAGCAAAAAGGCTGGCACATACCAAATGCTTAAAAGATGTGGTGTTGTAGACTAGTACATTAAATTTCTGACACAAATCACCATTATGTGAGTTTGAGGATGACAAACCACAAGTTCCAAAACTTAGCTATTCCCATCATGGTCCCAGCATGAAGTTTCTAGATCTGCATTTCAGACCCTGAGCCACCATCATGTCACAAGCTTTCCAGGCTGAATCTCATGGCTCAAGGATTCAGCCTGAAAACCTAAAAGCTCATCTCTTTTCATCAACTGCACTATACTCTCCATTTTTAAGACAGCAAATATACCTCTCCTGGCACTAATTTTTGTTTGATAAACACTTATTTCAGGCAAATTACTTATCTCCTAGATTTTTATTAATTATTGGAAAATGATGTTTTACATTTTTTGATCTGTGGATGGAAAAAAATTATCCTGATCTAAAAAATAAAATTATGCTCTCTAATGGATATCGTAAACATTTCTGCTTTCCTCTTTATCAGGTTCAGTAAACACATTTTTGGGAGATAACTGGAATCTTTCTTCATTTGGCAAAGCATTACTGGCCATGCAGCATCTGTGTCCTACATTCACGGTACACATGGATGAGCAAGATCTAGCCCTGGCCCTCCAGAGGCCCACAGGCCACTGAGCCTAAGGCAGCGTGGTGAGGGCTGGAGGTGGTTATCAATCCCCTGTGTGCTCCCAGGCAAGTTGAAGGAAGACCTGTGGTCCTGGCCAGGAGAGAGGTGGGCAGGGAAGGAGGAAGGGGAGTCAGCCCTTAGCGAAGAGACATTTTTAACCTTCACTTGGTGAATCCTTCTGAGGCTGCTTTTAATAAAGAAAAAAAAGGGGGCTTCTTAGGAAACAAGTGATGAGCAAGTTCCATTTCAGAGATGTAGGGAACAAACAGGTTTCCTTCATAAAATTTTATTGTTATAACAGGGTAAAAACTGAGACTCTGGGATCCTCAGGATTTTGCTTGCTTGGTTGGTGCCTGTATCCCCCCCAACTCAAACCATCACACAAAGCAACCCCTATTCCCCATGCACACATATGTGCAAACACACACTCTTCTAATCTTCTCCTGTAATTTTTTCAAGTGGATCCTTTGTTTGCTCTGCTATATGTTCCAGCGTCAGCCTCTCTGACTCCCTGGCAGACATTAAGGATAAGGAAGCAATTACACTCTTGAAAAAGCACATTTATGGACACTTTACATGTCTATTCAAACCCTTTCCCCTAGCAAGTTTTGCCTTTGGCTGCCTCTAGATAGGGAGGCCATTTTAAAGCCATTATGCATGTGTGTGTGTGTGTACAATTGTAGCTTCAAAAGCATTTACATGTTTAAAATCCTTTCTTACATTTGCCCTCCATTAAAACAAACAAGGATTATGATACTTGATCTTTAAGTGTGGGACATTACCTTTGAAAAAAAGATTTCTCAAGCCCCCCAAATATAACTCTTTGGGTTTTCATGGCTTGCAGAGAATACATTCTCTTATAAAACAAGTTTTTTTTAAAAAAAGCTCATTGATTTTTAGATGGGCTTGTGGTTATGGTGTGCACATTGATTTCTATTCCAGAATACCTCTGGAGTTCTCTTTAGATGGGCCAGTGTGTGTGTCTTACTACAGAACTATGATGAGATGATTTTAATCTGAGCAGGATATTTTTTCTTTACTCTTGAATATGTTTTATATTTTGTTTTTCTCAATTATTTTTAATCTTAAATGAAAGGAAAATGTACATTTCTACTACTCTTTTCTTGCTTTCCTGGCTGAATATTTTATTTTGCACATCTTTTTTTTTTTTTCCATAAGAAACTATACTTGAGAAAAAGTACATTTTTTCTTGCTTCTCTGTGTTTTGGAACTTTCCTATCTTTTCTTTACATCTGTAGTACCTTTGTAGAGGCCTGACTTAAGCTTGGCTTTCATCTCAAGAAGCATTCCACTTTAAAATAACCATTCATTTACCCCATCAACAAAAACATAGAATAGCAATATGCATAGCTTAAAATGTTAACTCAAGAAGAATAAGATGTAAGAAGAGATAAAAAAGAGACACAAAATGAACAGAGACATTATCTCACATATTTTGTTTGGAGCACTACAATTTAGGATAATTGTATCTCTGTCCAAGGGTTGTTGTGAGGATTAAATTAATTAATACACATAAAGCAATTATGAGTGCCCTACCCTGTAAGCACTCAATAATGGTTAGTGTTATTATTATCTGAAAAAAATAAAATATATAACTTAAAATAGCACTTATACTCAGTGTTTTGTGGTGAAGGAATCTGTTCAAGGATTATAAATATCCAATTTTAAGTTTATTTTAAATGCCCCACTCCCTTACTTTTTAAGTTTCCATCATTCTAGATAAAAGTCAATATATTTTCCACGTGGGAAATAAAACAGCCTCTTCTCCTGACTGCCCACCCTATTAAAGAGATGGTGGTCTCTAAGGCACACACAAAACAAATAATAATAATAAAAATAACAACAACAACAGTTTGTTGTTGACTGGTCACTGGTTCATAGGTCAGAGGGTCCTGGGTTTGGGGCTCCATAAGCAGCTCTCTCTCCAATAGTATGACTCTCCGCTAATGGGAATGAGAAGTTAATCTCTCTCCAACTGAACCCAGCTGAGTCTCTGAAAGCAATGATGTATTTAAAAGATCTGTGGCAGTCCAGGGCATGTGGCACTAACCGGATTTAGCTCATTAGCAAATCCGTAAGGCCCTGCTGACACTACACCCAGAATAAAATACATGAGGCCAGCCTGTGCCCTGTGGGCACCTACAACATGACTACATAATAAAAAGGCATTTATTAATAATTTCATTGGTCACAGAATACAAAGGAAGGCAACAAGAAGTCAAACGCTGTCATTTGTCGTGACTAGAGAGGCATAATTAAAATAAGTGTCATGTGATTAACATTTGAAAAATTAATCTGGAATGAAAAAACGCCCAAAAACAAGGAAGATAGGCTCTTAACATGAATTTAATACAATGGACAGCTGTTTTATGCACTTGGATCAAATTCCACATGCTTGTGAAACATTAGGGCCATTGATAGCAAAGAGCAATTAGCAAAATTTAGCAAGTGAGGTGTGTATTATTAAAAATAACAGCAGACCACAGAGAGGCAGGTTCATAGTGGTAAAGACTATAGAATTTTGGTGTCATCCATCTGGGTTTGAGTTCAGTTTCGTCCATTTACCACCTGTGTGTCCTTGGGCAATTTTTGCAACTTTTTAGTAACTCAGTTCTACATCTGTAAAATGGAGATATTCATACATCTTACGTGATTCTTGTGATGACCAAATAAAATCATATATGTACAGCTCTTAGCATGGAGTGAGGCATGTTGGAGGCACATTGTAGCTCAAAAAGTCTTCGTGTTGATAAAAGGGATTTGTTAGCTTAAGTCCTGGATGTGGAAAAAGAAGTTTGCCCTGCGTGGAAAACGTGTGAAGTGCACACTCACATGTGATCTGTGATGCCTCAATACTAGTCAATGGAATTTTCCCCAGGGTCTTGCTGGCAGTGATCTTATCTTGTGATTTAATGTCAAGGGTGGCACATCAGTAATTCTGAGGGAATGTTATAGGCTGTGGCACAACCAGAAGGCTCGAGAATAACATTTGTACATTTGGTCTAGCTCCAGAATGCTCAACTCACATCCTGCAGGGCCAGGCAGTAATGAACTGGCCAGGCAGTGGTGGGGGCTATAGAACGCTTACTCCCCACTGGAGGCAGCTGCCACTCAGATAAAGCCACTTTTTGTCATCAGGAAATGCGAGTCCAATGTTGCCAATTTTTACAAGGGATGCTAGAAATACTGATTTTCATGGGAAATATCTCATTAAAAAAAACACTCTGCTGGACACCCCCAGCCCTTCATCCAGGGCTGGGACTAGGGTGAGATAAGTGAGGCGTTCATCTCAGGTACAAACTTTAAGGGAGCACCCCCAAATTTAAAAGAAACCATGATAATACCTTAGCACAATATTTTAGAAATCAAAATTAAAGCAAAAAATAATTGTAACGAAGAAAATATCAAAATCTTAAATTAAGACAGGATCCATATTACTGATTTTTCCTTTTGCCTCAGTCTCTGACATAGCTCTACATGGCACTGCCTTGCCTCTGTCTGAACTCTAAATGTCACTGCCACCCAACTGCCAGGCAGTTGCCAGTTTACATTGGATCAATTCATGAAACAACCAAACTATTGCCCAAAATAAAACAGTTGGATAAATTATCAATTAGTTAAAGATCTATTCAACTCCATCTTTATTCAACAAAATTTCATTAACATCAACTGAGGAGGAATTAGTGAAAAGTCAGAATTAGTCTATTTGTAAATAAAAGTCTTATGCTGCTTTTGAATACAGTTATCTAAAAAATTACTCGAACAAAATGGCTCCAGGTGGATGACCTGCTTTTATGAACAGAAAAGAAGAGATTTACAAATAGGCAGTAGGAGAGGCATTCTTGAGTCAAAAATTCTCCTTGAAATCATATACAACATTTTGTTTCTCACCTTTCATCAGATTCTTATAAGGCCCAGGACACCCACAAAGACCAGGAATTTTTGCAGTAAAGCATGACAATGAGAACACGGGCTTTGAAACCAGCAAGGCCTGGGTATGAGTTTTTACTCTTTCTTGGCCTTGATACCTTGGACCAGTCATATAATCTCTCTTAGTTCTCTTATCTGTAAAAGAGACCATCTCATCGACTTGCTGTAGAGACCAAAGTGGATAATACATCATGTTATCACTTGATTCTTGGTCTGGCAAGAGGTTCTGGGTATATAGCTGTCGTTGTTATCATTTATCATATTTACCGCAAACCATCTCCTGCCAACATCCTTAAATATATGTGATTATACTTAAGTAAGTTAAATATGTCCTTTATTTATGTTATTAATTTTCTTGGTTCATCTTTTCTCTAAAAACAGCACAAAATTTAGCTTCAGTTTGGGTGGAATTATACAAATCCTGAATTTAATGGGGCCTAAATTAAAAAAACTTTAGCTGTACTTGATACAGCAATCTCTTTC
>NW_006789004.1:1215026-1216454 GCF_000442215.2 Lipotes vexillifer
TCTTTCCCTTTGAATTAAAAAGAAAAAAAACCCATAGCATTAAAACAACAAACTACATGTAAACTAAACTAAAAATAAACTAAAAGTAAAAATAAATGGTGGTAGCCTTATTGAACGTTCTGTGAGGAGAATGACTACTGACCAGTTAGCAGTGCAGCCTAGTAGACCATCAGGTGCTATGGGATGTGGCCCAGTAGAATTACGGTGGAATTCAACCTTAGCAGCCAGGTTTTCTGGTGTTAAGTTTTGATAATGTTCCTGATATCTCTGAATAATATGGGTGCTCCCAAGATGAGCAACAGTGTTGTCACTCAGTGGCTCTGGGTTCAGATCCCATTCCCGCCACAGATTTGCAGAGTGACTTAGTGTAGATTCAATTAACTTATTCGAGCCTCAGTTTCACCCACTGTAAATTATTTCCCCAGAGGGCTTTCCACCGGAGCCCTGTCACGTTCATTTAAGAAAAATGTGAAACTTGCATAGCTTTGCTATCTTCTGCAATACATCTTTATTTTACATTCCATTTCCTCCGAACTGTTCTCCTAAGAAGCAGCTAGAATTTCTCATTTAATCAGGAAGCCATTTTTTATCATCAAGGAAAGTGTAAAACCGCTATCAGTTAGAATTGGATATTTATGTCAGGTTCATCTGTTTGGAACTGAACTCTATTTCATTAACACAGAGAAACGTCACCCTTTTAACTAATGAAATGCATCCATAAGAGAGCTATATTTTTAAAGGTATATCATCAGAAATAGCCATATGCAAAATGCCTCTCAGGGCACATGCAAGCTTTTCAACAGCAGTCTCTCCTCTCTTGTGTGCATCTCTGACCCAAGTGAAAATTCCTTTCGACTGGAAGAGGCAATGTTTCATTGTGGAGAAAACCGATTTCCATTGCTTCCCCGTCTGAGGGAAATATTCCTGTATTAGCCTCTCACCTAAGGTATATTTTAAGGACAGTATAAGCCCTTTTATTCAAAACATTCAATGCCACAAATGGCAACCGTGACTATGCCCTGGAGAAGAGCTGAGGATTTGTAAAAACATTTGAAGCCAGTTAATTTTGAAGCTGTTCGGCTCCCTACTAGCAGTTTTTTATGCTTCTCTCCTTCATCACACTACCAAGTCTGTGATTGGAAGCAACCATAGGATTTTAAAACATCACCCCAAGTCTGGTTAGGAAGGCTCATCCCTTCTTCCTCTTGGCAGCATCTTCAAGAAGACTTTGTAGAAGCCAAGAGTAGAGTCTTCAGAAGAAATCACTGAACACATAGTATCTCTGGTGCTACACTCTTAGCTTCACAAATACGGAGCTGGCTAGTTTAGCAATGTAACACTGAAGTGTGAGCACAGGACAGCAGACTCCATGGGAGAGGTTGGTTTTTCATTTTCTCTTCTCTGTTTTTCTGTCCTTCCCTCTTTCCC
>NW_006789004.1:1216571-1219953 GCF_000442215.2 Lipotes vexillifer
TCCCTACCCATCTATTTATTCAAAAAATATTTAGTTAGGGACTGGTATTCCAAGTACAGCGTTAGGCTCTGGAAATACAAAATGAATCCCCTTGGGGAGCCTCCAATTCAGTGACAGGAGGTCTTCATGAATTAAATAACCCCAACAATGGAATGCTCTGTAATAGAGCTCAATGGTGAAGGGGATCACCTCTGCTTACCTGGATGAGGGAAGAGGAGACAATTTGGAAGTGGCTTGTGAAAGAGCAATCATGAGCTCGCCAGGCCAATGTGGAGGGAGAAGGGTATTGCAGGCAGAGGAGGAAATAGGGGCAAGGGTGTGTTGCATGGCAGTACCCAGGTGCCGTGGTGTACTTGGATTGCTTAAGTGGGTGGTATACAGGAACCTAGGTGTTGGGGCAGGAGGGGTTAAAGCTGGACAGGTAAACCAGAGAGGACACTGGTTCCAGAACAAGGAAAGCTACCCATACAGATTTTAGAGATATCTTTGGAGCCCCTACTGTGAGTCAGACACTGTTCTTTGTGCTTGGGATGCTCCCCACACTCTCAGGAAGCTCATAGTATTTGACGAAAAGATAGACAGTAAAGAAGTAAACAAACTCTAATCTGTCAGATCCTGATAAGTGCTACTAAGAAAATAAAACAGGGTAATAGGGTTTAATAGGACACAGCATTGGGGGCATTCCCCTTCAGATAGCACAGACAGGGAAGGCCTCTCTAAGGAGGTGACATGTACTTTTCAGATTTAACACTTTTGAGATGAGATCTTCCTAAGCATGTATACATATTGGGCATCTGTGGTTTTAAAAAGCATCCCAAGATCCTGATGCATGGCTGAGGTGGTACAGACTTACCCCAGGTGGAAGGCCACTGGAATATTTTACATGGGAAGGGTGGCCCGACTGGGTGTGTGTCCTGGAGAGTGAGCTCATAGTCAGGAGCCCTGGCAGCTGCAGGGGATGCAGCTTGGAGCTTTAGACAGGAGGCAGGGAGGCCTGTTGGGAACCCACTGGGTAGTGACGACATGCTGGCAGGTGGAATTGTATCTATTGGCTTCTGCCTGCATGGGTAGAAAAGACCTGGGTTGAACTGCTATCAAATGATCTCAAAAGTTAGGATCAGAAGAGGTGGAGAACCACAACTAGCTGTGCCTACATACTCTAGGCCAGGCATCCCCTTGGATGGCTTTCTTAGAAAACCCTCTCCAGGGAGGTGGAATTCATTTTAGCTTTGCATAAAACTAAAATGCTCAAATCCAGGGTTCAGAAAACTCCTGTAAAAGAACAGATAGTAAATATTTTAGATTTTACAAGTCATACAGCCTCTATCATAACTGTTCAACTCTGCCGTTGTAGCTCAAGAGCAGCCGTAGACAATATGTAAGTGAATGGGCATTGCTCTGTTTTAATAAGACTTTATTTGCAAAAATAAGCTGCTGGTTGGTTTGGCCCATGGGTGGTAGTTTCTCACCTTCTGCTCTAATCTGTCTAGCAGATTCTTTGTATTGTTGTCCTAAGCTCCAAAGGAAGGAGGTCAATGAGCATCTTCTTAGGTCTGTATACATATTGTAAAGAATTTTATTTTTTAATTTTTATTAAGCAGCAAGTTTAGATTTTATTTCCAGCTCTGCAGGTCCTAGTTTTGTGCTTTCTTGGCTACTGGAATTTTCATATTCCATAATCATACTAGCAGCAATATAGCACGTTGTGAGAGCACCCACAAGGATCAGGCGGCCTGGGTTTAAAGTTCATCTACTTTCCAGTGTGGCTTTACTTCTGAGAGCCTCAGTTTCCTCTTTAATAAATTGAGAGAGTTGGACTAGCTGACTTTTAACACCCTGTCTGGCACTAATACTCTAATTCTGGGTGCTTTGTACGTGAGTTGGAATGCTAGTGATGTTTGACAAATAGAGGCCCAAAGAGAAGAGGCGGAAGTCAACCAGATGAGAAATTGACTTGGGACTAGATGAGGGGTTTGGCAGCGTTGATGGAGACGACAGCACGCAGATGACAGATGCTCGTAATATGATGCCAACACACTATTAACATTAAATGAATGAGCAAGGTTGTCAGTGTGAATGGCAATTGGATGGATGTGGATACCGTGGCATAGGAAAGAGTAGAAGATGATCCTGAAATCTTGAGTCTGAAGGGCAAAGGCTTGAATGAAGGATGGGGAGTTGATGGATGCAGACCCCAAAATTATGACTTGGAATCAAGTTGTAAAGTCAGGGCTAAAGAAGTCTGGCTGAAGGTCTTTGAAATGTGGGCACATTCACTATTTGTAGTTGGCCTCTACTTCCCCACCCAATTCTATCTGGTATATGACTTCCAGTTAAATATTCCCCAGTGCATAGCTTTTATCTTGTTATTTGACAGCTCAGGCTCCCCCTCATCTATCCCCTTGAACCAGCATTCTAGATCACTTATAATCTGGTCACCTGAACTTTTAAGTACTATGGTTTCCTTAAACCTCTTCACAAATCCTGCACCCTGGCATCTCACTGACCCCTGAGCATAGCCAGGCTTTTTCACCTCCATGTCTACCTTGAATTACATGCTTTCCTTACCTGCAGAGTACTTCTCCCTTTCCTTTGTGTCTGAAACCCCTGTCTCCTTCAAGCCTCACATATATATGGAATCTCACTATTATTTTGAACTTTCTATGCTACCAAGTCCATAGTGTCTTTGTTCTTCCCCAAACTCCCCAACACCTAATGCTTGTCGCCACTTATTTGGTATCTTCCACCTGCTGCCTGATGCAGAAACCCCACTCCTGCAGCACATCTCTCCTTTACATAAATGCATAGCCTGTGTGGAATTACATAGCCTTTGGGTGACTCTGACAATTTCAGTTTCAATTCCCATTTGGGATGACTGAAGCTCACAGGGTGGGTACCAGATGACTGGAGAGAGGAGTTAGGACAGGAAAGAACTAGCTTTGACTGAGCACCTACCATGCATCAAGTGCTATTTTGATACCTTGGAAACATTATTTCATTTTATTTTGCAACAACTCTGCAAAGTAAGTTATATAATTCCCATTTTTACAGGTGAGAAAACTGGTTGAGAAAAATTAGGTAACATGTCCAAGATTGCCAGGCAACTAAGTGTTGGATCTGGAGTTAGTAGGGATGTATAAGTCACACATGGTTGTGACTAGAGGAAGCAGAGCACAGCCTAGAGTTTTAAAGCCGGGGGGCCCTACATTATTCTAGAGATCAAATGTCAAGATGTCTAACCATGCCTGGCACAGTGTAGGTGTTTAATAAATTGTGGTTATTATTAAGTTGTATTTAGAGGATATAGTATTTTTATTTCCTCTTTGAATTTCTTATATTACTTACCAAGGATACTATATATATATATATATATATATATATA
>NW_006789004.1:1220298-1235891 GCF_000442215.2 Lipotes vexillifer
GCTCTAGAGCACAGGCTCAGTAGTTGTGGTGCATGGGCTTAGCTGCTCCGTGGCATGTGGGATCTTCCTGGACCAGGGCTCAAACCCATGTCCCCTGCATTGGTAGGTGGATTCTTAACCCCGTGCCACCAGGGAAGTTAATATTTGAAATATAATTGATATAAGAGCTATTTATCATCTACTTTTTGTCAAACAATTGATTTAATTATTTTCTTTTTCTAATTTGGGTGGGTGTGCTGTCACCATGTCTACACACAAAAGAAGACCAAATTCAAACGTCTTGCAATACGTGGTGTCACAGGTAGTCTATAATAAGTGCTCTGAGTAAGGGCTGTGTTTATTTTCATCACTGCTGTTGCTAGCACAGGGTAGGTGTTTAATAAAAATATATATTCCGTGGTGCTGTTGAGTGATTGAACATGTTTAGGAAGGGCCGTCAGGCATCCTAGCATCACTTTGAGCACCTTTATTCCTATTCTGATGATTTTACTGAACGGGTCTAGATTCCATTCCAGTTGTTCTGGCTGATCATCAGAACTTCTTGTTTGCTATTTGTTAAATCACTGATTCTTGGGCTATATCCCAGGAGAATCTGATTAATTGGCTCTGGAAGTTCAAGAAGTGCCCCAGGAAGTTTTGCTCACCAGCCAGGTTGGAGATACCACATATCTAGGTGGTGTTGACCTCCTCCCAGCCCCACACCTGCCACATACACTCCCCCTTCAGCTGATGAGTCACTCAGTGCCATGAGTCAAATTTCCTCAAGGCTGACCAATCACGAGTGGCAACATTACCCTTCCTTCCACCTCATGCTGATCACAAGCTTCCTGAAGACAGTGCCCACCGGAAAGGAGGTGCCACTGTTATTCAGGTCTACTTGATGGTAGAAGAGCAAAGGAAAGAGGAGGCAGAGGAAAAAATGAGGGACCTTGGATCCCAGAGGCCATCCTGCCAAAGAAGACCTTTGGTACTGTTGAGTGCTCATCACAAAGGCACCCTGATACTACACTTTCTGGTCTCAGCCTAGAAATGCTCTTCTTGGACACAGACAGAGCTTCCAACATGTCATGAGGTCACCTTTCACCCCTCTTACCAAACTTTCCATCCTCTACCCCTTGGCCTTAACATTTCAGGTATTGAAAAGTTCTCTTCGACCTTATAATATCCCTCACATGGCCTGATGTCAGGCTTAAGGGCAGCTCTCAGAGAGGTCAGGGTGACAAAAGCCACTTTTTGTGAGACAGTCAGTATGTCAAAGGGGAAGCAGGCAGGGTACATGAAATGGGAACTCCACAGCTATGTATCGGAGCCAGCCAGCCCTTTGCCTGTGTCAGTATCTCGGTCTGCAGCCCTGCCCTTTTCTTCCTGAGCCCACGCCATGCTTTCCCAGACAGACACCAACAGACCATCAGCAAAGTACCACCCCCCAAATTCAGCTTCTGTTCCAGATTGTGGGAAATATAAACCTAGATGAGTCACAAAGAAAATATGATCCAAAGTGTGCTTTGTAAACATTAACTTGCTAAAAAAAACAAAAAAACAATCAAAATAATTGTAAAAATCCTTTTGAGAACAGTTTAGTTCTTGGGAATGAGAATAAGATATGAAAGAGTCCTAGCAATATCAATAAAAATTTAGGTGGGGGGCTTCCCCGGTGGCGCAGGGGTTGGGAGTCCGCCTGCCGATGCAGGGGACGCGGGTTCGTGCCCCAGTCCGGGAGGATCCCACGTGCCGCGGAGCGGCTGGGCCCGTGAGCCATGGCCGCTGAGCCTGCGCGTCCGGAGCCTGTGCTCCGCAACGGGAGAGGCCACGACGGTGAGAGGCCCACGTATCGCAAAAAAAAAAAAAAAATTTAGGTGGATATTACCATTACTTGACACAAAAATATTCTAATTAAAAATTTAACAGCATTAAATTTTAACATTAATAAAAATAAATAACACATATTGCTCTACATAGTTTAGAACTTTCCACAGCAGTAGCAATTTTGTTTTTATGTTTTTTTGTTTGTTTTAATTTTTTTTTAAGTTTTTTGTTTTGGCATTATGACATTAGGATAATGGAGAAATTATTTTTTATTGTGGCAAAATATACATAAAATATACTGTTCTAATCATTTTTAAGTGTACAGTTCATTGGTATTGAAAAGATTTTTTTCTTTTTTTTGTGCATTCTCTTGCCTATAATACTCTTGTTAATTTTTATTTACTTTAAATAGGTATTTAAAGATATTCAGATGTTTTGATGTCATGTAGATACTCACCTTTGACTAAACTCCAAAACATGTGCCAGTTAATGTATCAAGTGTTTCATATGTTTTGTCTCATTTATTCCTTGTAGCAACCCTCTGAGGAAGGCACTATTTATAAGTCCCATTTTACAGATGAGGAAAATGAGGGTTAGAGAGGTTGTATTGTTTGTTCAAAGTCACTTGGCTAGCAAGAGGAGATGCTGGCAGGAGTTTTGTCTATTGTGGAGGCTGGATACTAAAACAACAATATCTACTGCCTCTGTGGGTCTGGATACCACAGATTGGTCACTTCGCTGAAGACAAAATTAATGCACATCCTAAATCCAGGCTTATGCCTCTTAGATTTTACTGCTGTTAAAAAAAAAAAAAAAAACCTGAATAAATAGAGCAAACAGACTGACTCTGTTTTATAATTTGTTTTCAGCTTCCCTGATAACTCTGAATAACCGTCACAACCCAGTATACCCAGTGATGAGATAGAACTGTCCTTACTTAATCCAAAAATGGAACAATAAACTTATTTATATACAAAAGAAAAGATGAGCACACCACATCCATTATGATGTGGTGATGTAGCTAGAACTCAGACACTATAGTCATACTGAGTGCAGATCCTGACTTACACCTTGTTAGCTACTACTTCATCTCTCAAAGCCTTAGTTTTTAAATCTGTGCAATGAGGATGAGGGTAATACCTCCCTCTTCAGATTGTGATGATTAACTAAAGTGCCTGATATATTGCTAAATTCTAAATAGAGTCTAGCTCTGATTAGTCACTCATTCAGCAAACATTTATTGAATTTGTCTTGTGTGACAGGCACGGGGCTGAGTTTCACAGATGAGTAAAGCCTGGCCCTAGCCCTTCATACTCTCAAATGGGTAGACCTAGATGAGCAACACATTCTATTATGGAGACTAGTATAGTGATCTCTACAGAGTGGAAGAACAGAGAAGAGAGGGAGTGGTGGGAATAGGGGAAAGAGAAGGCTTCAGGGAGGAGGTGGCTTATACTTGCCTAACATCTACTACATTTCTATACTATGCAAAACAAACTGTGCTAATATTTTGTCCAAAAACTATTTTTAATATAAAAATATTTAATGCATAAATTAAAAAAAATACCTTCATCCTCCTCAGCTAAATTGTAAAAAACTAGCAATAACCACTAGGAAAGGAGAGTACACCGAGCTTTTTGATGATTAAGCAGAACCCTCCTTGCCATTGGTAGTGTTCGGTGCTGTGGAGAACTCAGGATTATCTCTAGGTCCTGGAAAGCAGTTTGGTATGAACTGAATCTGACATTCTGAGCTAGTTTTGTAAGTCAGTATCACCACTGAAAGGAGGGCCTGATCAACCAAGTGAAGCTATTGAAAATGGGTTCCAGTCTGGGAAAAATTCACTGGGAAGCTGTAAATGTGCTTGGCCTGTCTTGGCCAGGCTGGGTTCTTTGTGATTCAACTGGGTAAGAACTGAGGTCTGCTGGCTAGACAAACCCCTAGTAAAGATAACCTGGCTCACCAGGCTCCACATCCCCATTACCCACTTGGGACAAAATGAAGGGGCAGGAAGGAGAAGCAGGCCTCACTGGAGTAGACTGGGCTGAGATGGAGTCTTCTGGGACTCAGTGGCCCTCAACACACTCTGGCTAATTTCAGCTTCCCCAAAGCATGACTCCATAATGAGGGGTTGGTGGTGGCCTTGCCATGTCTCTGCCCTCCTTTCTTGCTTAGTGGCTCATCACACATTGATGGAGATGAACAATGGGAGGAGGAGCTAGGAGGCCAGTAGGTTAGACAAAGAATGAAACTGTTCCTTGGCCAGATCCATGTCTGAATAAACAAATCCACAGTACAAGCCAAAGAGCCTTCCTTCCCCCACTCCCTCAACCCATTTTTGAATTTTTATCTTGGTCTGAAAAGTTGGACATATTCCCTGTACTGTTCTGGTACCCAGATGGCCTGTTTGCGTAAGCAGTGGGGAAGAAGGTCAATAATACATCAGCATGCACAGCCTCCACTAAGGTCAGTCCTGCATAAAATATACCGTGACAACCTGAGGGCAAGTTTTAAATGGTGCTCCACAATGGGGTGGGGGGGGGTGAGGGAGATACAGATGCTGCCTTTTCACACTGGCTGAGAAATTGACTTCTACCCCCCAAAAAGTATATTTTACTGGCTTTGTGTAGTGGTCCTTTAGGAAAAGTTTTCTTCACACACAAGAGTACTCATGATCCAAGTGAGGAAGATTTTAAGAGGGTCTGTCTTCATCTATAGATACCTGTCATGGTAGGGGCTTTTAAAAAAATAATCAGATCCAGTTGCCCCAAACAGGAACACAATGTTTACTGCAGTGTCTCCAATTCTAACCTACTGAATCAGCTCCATATTTTTTTTTTTTAAACTCCAGATACGTTTGAATAAGATTCGAGTACTGAACTATACAGTGCCTATGAGTTTTTAGCTAGGATTCATGTTCTTGAGTGGCGTTTCTCAAATATATTTGGTTGTGACTATTTAACTAATAAAGATAAAAGCAGATAAATGTGCATAGAGTCTCGGGATTTTATAAGGGTTCTGCTTCTCTCTTCCTTTTTTAAGATTGGGGGGAAATCCAACAGTACCCTTTGAATAGAAAAAATAGAAGACAAGTCCATTTTAGTTAGGTTATTTATTCAAATTGGAGGTGAATACTGACACACATATTGTTGAAGATTGATCCAGGTTGCAGCATGGTGCACATGGGTTTACTGTTCAACTTGCAAGTAATTTGTAAAGCCAGAGTCAGTCTTGACTATGAAACATTGTATCACTGTGATTGGAATCAATAGTTCTTGCACTGTCATTTGTCACATATTTACAAGCTTGAAAAATAGTTCATTTTGTCCTCATCCCATAACTCAAAAGATCGAATCAGAGCCCTGGAGGGATCTGCCAACAGGACACATTCATTACTGATCACCAGTCTTGGTGAGGCTATAATCACAACCACACCAAAAATAGAATATAAATAAAAATTAAAGCACTACTCATTTGGTACACTCTTAAATATTTTCAGCTTCAAATATTTAAAAGTCTGCTGGGAGACTTCAGTCACCTTGGTGACCTACCTCAGTGACCACAAACAGAAAATTCATTGAGGCTGATTTTCCCATCATACTCTTGAAACATTCAAAGATATCATTTTTTTTTAAATGAAGAAAAATCAAAATCTAGAATTAATGGTCCAAAAACTTCATAAAGTGTACTTCTCTCAGTCACCTCGCATATAGTTCATAAATGACCTTCTATTCCCATGAAAGATTTGTAGAAGACATATAAAGGTAATGCTTTCAATTTTAAGATAGAAGATTTATGAATGGTAGAACTTGTGTCTATGAAATCACTAATCCCAACTCTCTAATATTTCAGATGGAGAGCTTCATAAAATGAAAAGACTGCCCATAAAGTTGTACTACACCTGCTGTCAGAGACAATCAGTAATAGAATTGCAAAGTGAATATTGAAAAGGATGTGAGACATTGCATTTTAGGTTATAATAATGTATTTTAAGTTACCTTCACTCAATACAATACCTTGTATTGATAAAGTATTCATGGTTGAGGTGTTGAGGGGTCAATTCAAATTCTTTAAACAAGTCCCCAGATATTAACATGTGAACACATTGTTTATCAAATTTAGTTGTTAAAATAACCCCAAATCCTAGGATTGCAGCTCATTGCTTCAGGCATTTTCCTGACTAAATTCAACCTATGGGAGATCAACCCATTTCTCATGTCTCAGCTTGAGCTAATCTAAAAATCTCTAGGTTGCCCTCCAAACCTGCAGCTGAGTGCTTCCATATAGCTGTGGCCTGACATTCCTTTTACAAAATAAGACTGAAAATTGGTGTCATATGTCAGTCATTTCCTCACTAAATCTCTCTTCATCAACTCTAACCTTGGAGTCAATGAAATCTAGTCTTGTATTCTGATTCTTCCACAAGTCAAGGTCACAAGACTGTGTGACCTTGAACAAGTTACATAATGTCTCTGAGTCTCAATTGTATTTGTAAAATTGTGATAAAAAAATAATAACTTTCCTTACTGAGAGGTGGAGATTCAATAAGATAATGTGTGCATAAATATTTATGTCGTTTTCTGAGACCAAACGAAGGGTTTAGTGTCTTTATCATTGAAGCTTATTTCCCTGTCAAAAATCTATTGAGAAACTCATCACTCATGCTATTTAAATATTTTTTAATATAGGGAAACTCAAAGAATTTAGTAAGAATCCTCTCTGGCTCACAAGTCATTTCTGAGAGCTGGCTTGGAGGCAAATGTTAATACATGCATTTTAATGGTGAGGAAGCAGTTTCTCAGGAGAAATGAAACTCAAAATCCGGTAGCAGTGACATAGTACTTGAAAACAAAGCTACAGGGAATTTGGGGACTATGCCATATCCACTCAAGTTTACTAAAAGTACCTGTGATTGTTGCAAATCATGACCCCTTATTTAATTGTGTGGCTGTGAGATCTGATGAAGTATTGGTTTATTGTTTTTCATTTTGGCAGCAAGCTAAATGTTCAAGCAATAAACTTCTCATGAGGATATCCTTATTTGGTTTTATTATGCAATTTCAAAACTGCATTCACGCTTATCTACTTAAAAAAGGAATTAGGCTGTGATCATTACTAATACTTTAAGCTTATCATGACCATTTCTGATATTAATCTATGTATGTGCTAATTCCTCATCTGTCACTCAGCAGTTGAATCCCTCATTAAGACCTTACCCACTTCATTTGTGAAGACAGGTGGAAGATAATTGCTGAATGTATGTTTTTTTATCCTCTGTATCCTAAATTTCATTGTCATGCTTAAAGATCCAAATTGCCCTTGACATTTAGCTCTCTGCACATGAGAACATTTTTATTAACAGCTGAAATTATACATATATATATATATATATATATATATGTATATGTATGTATGTATAAGGAGATGCTTTTCTGCCTTTCTACCTTGCTGCAGCCTCTTCCTATAATCTGAATAATTTTTCTGGGACAAAAAGTCGTGGAGAATTAATAAGAACAGAATTCAAAGAAATACAAACTAAAGAAGGAAATAGTCTTATCTTGATTCACATTTCTCTGATTTCTTTTAAGGTTAGATACCATATATACAACTTAGCTATTTGTGTGTGTGTGTGTGAACATTGCTTATCCTTGTATTTTGCTCATTTTTCTACTGTAGTGGAACAATATTTTTTAACATTAATTATGAAACCTACAGCTTTTCCACTTTGGCCCATATTTAAAAATTCAATATAGAAGGCCTAGAAACACAGGGGTCTTTATTTTCAAAAGAAATGAAAAGTACAAACACACATTAGTCATTTGATAGTAACAGTGTATTTCCTAAGAATTATTGAATTCTAACATCAAATATCTACCTCTATTCAGTCTTTTATGTTTAGCACAGTATCAACTATTCTAAATCTTGATGGCGAGGTCATAGCAACACTGAAACAGCAGGGAGATGACACCAGTACTATCTGGAGTGAGATTAAAGAACAGCTCATGTAAGTGGAGAGCACCTGAGATAGGGAAGCTTCAAGGATGCTGTAGTGAAGCCCCTGAGCCACCATACTCCTCAAACATTCCAGACATGCTGGGGGGTTTGTGTGTTGCCAGATATGCCTATCAACTGCCAGGGCAGAAAAGACTCAATCTCTTTCTAAGTGCAGCATTTTGCCAATTTGGGAGCAGTAGCAGTGAAACCTATTTGTGCTGGTCCCATGTGGCTCGGTGTCTGGTATAGATTGTTCAAATCTCTCAGTCCCACCAGAAGACCTATAAGCCTGATGATAAGTTGTCTCCTGTGTGCCATTTTGGCTCATATCGTTTTGCTCAACCTGTCATCCTTCTCTTTCTGTCCTTAGAGGAATATATAAAAAGGCCCTCTTGAAGGACACAACACTCCCTATATAGCCCAGCAACATCAAAAGCTTGCCATAAAAAGCATTACCCTTTATCCATATTCCTCCTCTCTAACTATATTGAAGAGCAGAGCAATAAACCATGCCTGGAAGCTCACACGTTTCTGTTCTGTCAGAACCATATAGGAAGAAAACTTTGGAGCTGAAATCATCCTCCTTTGCTTCTCCTACTATTTCTTCTCTTCTATGTGTGTCTCATCCATCTCAGGCCCAAAGTCCTGTCACTAAAGGGACACTTGTCTTCATCTCTACAGCTAGGGTTCCCTGGGATATGGCAGTGGAGGACACCCTCACTTTCTGGAAATGATATTCAGACTTTCCTCCAAATTGCACATTTCCAAATTTGACTAGATTTGTGTGTGGATTTTCCAAATAGAAACTGACATAAGATGTACTGAAAAATTTTTAAATTCTGCTAGCAGCAGATAACTAACAGAGTTTTTTGATGCCTTTAATAAACTGGATCTGAGAGGTTTGTTTTTAATGTGGGCTGAGTCACATCTCACACAATTTCATCCCAGAATTTAGACAGTGAAAGAATGTTTGTTTGTAAATACATTTTTTCATATATGCATTAGAAGTTCAAACATATTTAGGGTAAATATTATAAATATCAATTTTTTCAAAATAGTAGATAAACATTATGCATAAAATATATGTAAGATTTCAATATCTTGGAATAAGAAGTATACCTATATGTGCTTATTTAATGTTTAATTTATTTAATGAATTAATAAAGCCGACACAAAAGCAGGTTTTTTAGCTTCTTATTCAATATAGTTAATGTCCATCCCCCCTACCCAATCTGACTACTTTTTCCCTGAGACAGTAAAGCTCTTTAGGGTTTTACTTGTCATCATTTCAAGACGCTACAGGCATCTGTTCCAAAGCTATTATTAAAATTGCTGAAGATGTCTTCTAGCATCCTCTTGCAGATTCAAAGGCTCATTTCCCTTTCCTGTAGACTCGTGTTCCTTATTTGGAAGCACTCAATAATAAACAAAGCAGGAAGCGGCAAATTCAGGCCCCCTCTGAAATGGCTGAGCCGCATTCAGTCTGTTAGCAAAAAAATAAAATAAAATTATGCTGGTGATGAGACATCGCTTACATATACACTCAGGAAGCAAAGAAAGGCCATCCACTCTGGGACTTTATTATAAGGCACATATAATGTGTCATTCCATTTAAAAGGAAGGGGTAACCCCACTTAACAAGTAGACTTGAAATAGGGAGCCACGGCCTGAAGAGTATCATGCACGGTTCCACGTGAAGGTTGGATGTCTTCGTGGTGGCTGGGGCTATGGGGTGAGTCTTTTAAATATCACAACAGCAAGGCCCAGAAGAGTCTCTCTGAGACTCACAGCTGGTGTCTATAGCAGACTCCTCCCCTCATCTCTGCCACTGGTCTGGACTCACCTTCTCAGTCCTTCTGGAGAGGTCCTCTTGCTTCTTCTTCAACATTTCTGGCTCAGAAAGTGTGAACCTTTTTTACCCTTGTGGTGTGTGCCTGGCACCATCAGTCTCCATGTCTGCCCCAAACTGATGAGTCTCTATCCTGTTTCTAAAGAGTGGCTTCCACAGGAATATAAGGGGGAAATGGATAATATTCACATTAGCTATGTCTGAACAGTGGAATTATGAGAGGTTTATTTTTATTTTTCCTTATTTTAATTTTTTCCTTATTTTTCCTTTTTATTTTTCTGTAAAGGTTCAAACAGTAAATATTATATTAGGCTTTCCAGGACATATAGTTGCAACTATTCAACTCTACTCAACTAATAGTATGAAAGAAGCCACAGATAATACTAAACAAATGGGTGTGACTGTGTTCCAATAAAACTTTACTCACAAAAGTAGGTGGAGGACCAAATTTGACCTGCAGTTTTTATAGTCTTTCAATTCCTGCTCTAATGTTTCTATACTGAAAGTCTTTGATTTGCATGATTAAGAAATATAAACGTTTATAAAAATGGAAAAATTGAGGCACACTGGTAATCTTAATTAAGACTTAATGGTTAGCTCTTTGGGGATAAAATGAGCTTCTCCTTATCTATGGTTTCCTAAAAGAGCTGGTTTACTTCTAGGCAGGGAAGTCTTAGAGTCTAGATTGGTCTACCCCTCCCCCATGAGATGCCTCTATACTGGCTCCCTGACCCTGCCAAGATTAATAACTGCTACAGTGTCACACTTTATAATCTAGAATGAAAATGCACATCCTAAAAGAAATTAATTGATCGCAGCCCTCTAGTAGCAATAAAATAACTCTGAGAATCTTGGGGAAACCTGATAAATTCAACATGGTATCACTGAATGACCATGACTTGATTTTCCTCTTCAATGGATTTAGGCTCTCCTGGTTTGTTTCTGCTGACATGGCTGGGACCTTTTATGAGAATGGGATGGAGCTGAGCAGCTCCAGAGAATTCTACCTTCTGCCCAGCAAACTCTGAGGAATCCCCACCACAGTTCAGATTTCACTGGGAGAAAAAGACTGACCAGATTTCCAAAATGCTGCCTAGGTTCTGGCTACATTCACAGGCCCCAACTGTCTCTTGTAAAGTATGTCTCTTTAATTAGCAGATGTGCTGTGAAGGAAACACCAAGTGTGGCAGAAATTGTCTTCCTATTGAAGAACAGTGGGAGAGCAGGTGCTTGAATGTGGGAATGTCAGAGCTCAGAGTGAAGGCAATTATTCTCCCCCATGTAGCTCAGCATGGAAGAGAAATTAGCAAGGAAAAGGCAGGCAGCTGCTCTCCCCCGGGTGTCATGGGCAGCTGCAATGAGAGGGCGCCTCATACACCTGGGCACATGCAGCCTGAGCAGGCCCTGCAGGCCTCATGGGCTAGTACCCAGGTTTCTGAGATGCACTGCAGTGGCCCATGCCAGGAAGGAGCTGGAAGGAGACGAATCACTTCCAGACTCTTTGCAGGAGCTGGAAGTGAAACCAGGAAGATGATAGTTAGGCATCTTCCTCAGCAGGGACATTTTTCAAAATCAAGATTAACTCAGGAATAACACTATACCCCCCCAACCCCTGACACTCATCCATGCAGGTTCAATTTTTACCCAAATCAAGTGACAAAACTGATGGTGGTCTATTCCGTTTTCTATTAGCTAAGCCCAAAGATGGGGCCCTGAACAGCTTGTCTAAGTGAGAATGGGAAGGGTTTTAACAGGACAACGTTTACCCAGATTTCCCTCAAAGCAAGGCAGGCTATTAATTCAGACTGCCCAGGAGCATATACAGTCAAACCCAGCTGGACCCTGGTGATCAGGAAGGTTCGGGTTCCTCTTGGAGCACTCCCGTGTGAGCACTCCCCACCCTCCTCTGCCCTTTGCACTATGTGGCATAGGAAGAGTTAAAAGATTCTCGCAGAGGCCCGAGAAGAGGAGCACTGTGTTGGCCAAAGGAAATGGGGATTTTTAAAACAGGCAACTGTCATTTCTATTTGACTGGGCAGTCCTATGCTGGATGTGAGTTTTCAAGAACTCATTTGTTTCAAAATCAAAAATGAGAACTCCACGGGGGCCTACCAGGGTTCAGGTCCTAATTATGTTAGTGACTGTATTAGCTCAGTGCTATAGCAAACAAATCCCCAAGTTTCAGAGGTTTAGAACAATATAAATCTTTCTCATACATGCAAAAGTCCAGTGCAGATGTACATGTCTGGCAGGTAGCTTTACTCTACATGGTCATTCAGGGACCCAGGCTCCTTCTACCTTGTGGCCCCTGCTTCTTCAAAGTCTTCTCCAGTCACTGACTGATGGGGAACAAAGAAAGGGGAAGACATATCTGCTTCTTATCCACTCAGACCCGAAAAGGGCACTCATCACTTCTGACCACATTCCATTCATGAATATTAATTGCACAGTCACACCTAGATGGCAGATAACTGTGACATCAATGCTGACTGGGCAGCCACTTCCCAGCAATAAGCTGAGACTGTGAGGAGGGAGCATGGGTCTGGGGTGGTCAGCTGGCTGTGGACACACTCACCGTCCTTCAGCCTCTCCCAGAACTGCCTGTTAATGCTGTGGCTCACATCCAGGATGACTGTCCCTGAGATACTGCTCCATTTTTCCCTGTCACTGTCCCTATCTTCTTAGATGTCCCTCAGGTAGCATTTCTGCAAATGCTTCATTCAAAGCTAAAGGCAGATGTGGAGCTGGGGTAGCAGGATTCCTGGTAGGAAGTCCAACCTGACTGCTTCAACTGAAGTCGATGGGGCCTGCAGTAAGGCCAGGTTTGCTTGGCGCTGGGGAAGTGACAAGGGAGAGTTAATGGTCACCTGCATGAGCAGTGAGTCTTGACAACCTGAGAGATGTGACTGTCAGCTGGGAGGCAGTCCGAGATGGCTTGGTGGACAGAGTTCTGGTCAAAGTCATTGCTCTGAGCGAGACTACCAGAGTTTCAGTTTCTTTACACCAAACACGCATGATAAGGTGAACATTTAAAAAAGAAAATTCTAACAATCCAGATTTCCTTGGGCCAGACTAATTCCCAGTTTCTTCTGATCCATTTTAACACAACTCCTCTGAAAAATTTATCTTTTATACTTTTTCTTCTCCAAGGCATTATCCAGAGTCTTTACATTTCTAGAGCATTAAAAATTATTTCTAAGTCTTTTACGATCTGTTCTCTCCTTGTCCCTCAGATAACTCCTGTAGGCTAGGAAGTGTACAGAAAGCTTGAATGACACAGGGTATCTGATGTCACACTCCGGTGTGCTAAATATCCCAAATGTTCCCAGATGCTCCAAATGTTCTGACTCTCAGGATCTAAATTTAACTGGACTGGGCTACCTTTCTCATTCTTCCAAAATTCATCTCACCCAAAGGACCCTCTGGACACCAAGCAATGGGTCATTTACCTGTCTCTTATCCCATACCCTCCTTACAAACCCTTTCACAGCAGTGGGTCTTAATTTTCTTCAAACCAATGTGATTAGAAATACTCACAGCTTAGTTTTGCACACCTGTGTTGTTGTAGAAAGAGAAAGGAGTTTTCACAAATCATCATACTCACCATCCCCATCTCCAAATAAGTCAAGACACCTCAGCATCTCATTATGGATGGGGGCATTGAGCACATGCTAAGAGTACCATGTCTATTAATGGAAAAGAATTACCACTCTCTATTCAAAAGCTAATGTTTCACTACATGCTTTCCGAAGGGGGAGAGGAAGAGTTTCTGCTCCTAACATTCTTTTCAGTGGCTTTTGTTGTTTTGCTTCTCTAGACTCAAGTGAGTGAGAGGCAGAATAACTGAATGTGCAGAATATGGACTCTGAAGCCAATTGGTGTGTTCAAAATCTGTTCTCTGCGACGCACTAGCTATGTAGCTCATCTGTAAAATGGGGATGATAAGCCATCTAATAGGGTTGTTGTGAGGATTGAATGTATTGATAATATAAAGCACTTTTAATCATGCCTGGCACATAATTAGTACAACATAAGCATTTGCTATTTTGAAGTGCACATTATTTGCCAGTTCTGATACACCAACTAGTGGTGGAAAATCAGCCAGACTGTCCTCAGCCTTACACGCTTCCTGAAATCAATATCCTTGGTTGGGCTCACTTAGGTTTAGGTCTCTCCAGGGGAAGAGGAGTAACAAGAAGTAGAAAGTGTGCTAGCAGGTTATTTCTGTACCTACTGAATGGCTGGCTTGCTCCAATAGTGATCCTTTGGTTTCCATAGAACTTGTTGTTCAAACAAACAAGGCTACATTTGAGAGTCCAAATGTGTTAAACAAAATGAGACACTATGTCAAGAATGATAAACCAGGAGTGTTCTGGACAAACCAGGACATACATAGACGGTCACCCGAATTACTGCTGATTTGAGGTTGGGCTGCTTGGCCTACTACAGCACTATGGCAAGAATGCTGACATTTAGTACAGCACTTCACAGTGTGTTAGGCATTTCTTCATATTTTTGACTCCTTTCAACATCCTTGTAAAGTAGATTTTATTATTTTCCCCATTTTACAAACGAGGCAATGGAGGTTTATTGATGTGCTAAAATTACACCAACGGTAAACAGCACACTTTTTCTACTCTACCAGGTTGCAGTTCCCCTTATTCCCAGACACCTCCCAGTTTCTGAACATCTTAAACAACTTTGGGTAACCATTTGGCTCAACTGTCTGGTCCACATGGTTTCAAGATTCTGTTGCATATCTGGACTCTGACTAGGTTTGTGCCTATGACAAGCCATAAACTTTTTTTAATTGAAAAAAAATTCTTTAAATTCTGCAGTGCTTTTACTTTTCAAAAGTTTCACATACGTGATTTCATATAATTCCATAATAACCCCTTATTTTAATCCCCTACCCCTGTATTGCCCCCACCTTCCCTCTCCCCAAACTAGTGGTTACTAGCAAACCACTAGTTTGCTCTCTATATCTGTTAGTCTGCTTCTTTTTTGTTTTATTCACTAGTTTGTTGTATTTTTTAGATTCCACATATAAGTGATATCATACAGTATTTGTCTTTCTCTGTCTGACTTATTTCACTTAGCATAGTGCCCTCCAAGTGCATCCATATTGTTGCAAATGGCAAAATTTTATTCTTTTTTATGGCTGAGTAGTATTCCATTATATTTATATACCACATTCTCTTTACCCATTCATCTGTTGATGGACACTTAAGTTGCTTCCATATCTTGGCAACTGTAAATAATACTGCTATGAATATTGGGGTGCATGTATCTTTTCAAATTAGTGCTTTGGTTTTTTTGGTTATATATCCAAGTGTGAAATTTCTAGATCATATGGTAGTTCTATCTTTAGTTATTTGAGAAATCTCCATACTGTTTTCCACAGTGGCTGTACCAATTTACCTTCTCACCAACAATGTAGAAGCATTCCTTTTCCTCCACATCTTTGCCAACATTTTTTATTTGTGTTCTTCTTTGATAGCCATTCTGACAGGTATGAGGTGATATCTCATGGTGGTTTTGATTTGCATTTCCCTGATGATTAGCTATGTTGCAAATCTTTTCATGTACCTGTTGGCCATCTGCATTTCCTCTTTGGAAAAATGTCTATTCAGTTCTTCTGTCCATTTTTTAATCAGATTGTTTTTCAAGCCATAAAATTAATTTTAAAAATTATTGAAATAGGTGTGTGAGTTTATATTTTCTCTGGGTAATATTATAGGGAAAAATCGGTTTTGGGAGAAGAGGAAAGTTTAAACTCTGGTTCTGTCAATCATTAGCTATGAGATCTGGCTCAAGTCTCTTACATTCTTTATACCACAGATCCTACACCTGTATGTGCTCCTGAAATTATGAGCATTTCCTCTCTGTAAACTCGGAATAATAACACTTGCCTATTTTAAGGATTAAATGAGATACTGTAGGG
>NW_006789004.1:1235901-1241201 GCF_000442215.2 Lipotes vexillifer
GGGAAAGAGCTTAGCAAATAGTAAGCGCTAAAATTGCAATGATTGTTATTACAATTTGAATTATTACCATAGACCTAGAAGAATAATCCTTGAGACAGATCAACAACAGGATAAGCAAATAATCAGCAACCAGGAGGCCCTAAAAGAAAATGTTCTATGCCTTCCTGTCAAAAAATGAACACTACGCTTGCACAAGTATGCAAAGATGCATACACAAGATTTTCAACATTTCATTATTTCATTATTTGTAAATGCAGAACACAGAGTACCTTTGACTTTGACTGATTGGTCATGGTGTCTCGAGCACTGAATGAGATGAGCAGTCTACTTACTTTGTATAAGAAGAAACACTCTGTGTGTGGCAACCAGAATTCAGATTGAATCACCACAATAGAAAGATTCAGCCCCACTAAGCCCTGTACTTGAGCCAGAGTGCAGACCCAGAGCCCCTGGAATGGAGAGAACTTTGGATCCCATAGAGGAATAGCTTATCCCATAGAGGAATAGCTTGCTCCCGAAATTGTATACTATAAACCCCCTTCTAGACTTCTCTGTGGTAAAAGTTAATGGGACACTATGACAACTCACTAGAGGCAGGACTGCTAATGGCTGAGTCTCTTCAGAAATGAAGATTTAGGTCACTCCACCAGACAAGGAACACCTCTAGCCAAGGAACAGCTCTAGCCAAGATGCTTGCCAAGATCAAAGAAATATGGAATGGGTAATAGGAGAAGGTAGCTATAAATACTAAGTGTAACCATGTGATAAATTGCAGAAACAAAAAAAGTAATCGTTATAAGCATTTCTACCATATTTTTATCTAAATATATTTGCATATATATTAGCCCATTTTGTCTTCCCCTTTCCCATTCCTCTAACATAAAATGTGTTAATCTCATCACAAGAAAAAAAAGTGTGACTATGCGAGGTGATGGATGTTGACTAAAGTTATTGTGGTGATCGTTTTGCAATATATACATATCTCGAGTTACCACGTTGTATACCTAGAACTAATACAACGTCTTATGTGAATTATATCTCAATAAAACTGGAAGAAAAAGATATGTAAATAGCAGTTAAACTTATAGCCCAGTATGTAAATTACAGGCCATCAAAAAGGGAGTGTTACTCAGAAGAAGAATGAACATCAGCCAAATATGAATAAAATGACTTTATGTCATTTTTTTTGTGGAGAAGGTTAGCGTTTTTTGTTTAGATGAAGAATAGTTACATCGTGTTAGGTATAAGCAAGATTTTGCTATTGTCTTTATCCGGAAATTCTGTGCCGGTAAAGAAATGTGTGTGGAAGCTCTGTGGACAAGGGGTGGACCGTGGTGGCTTTATATTTTGTCTGCTTTGCTAAGTTGGAACTGTGTATCCCAGAATTCTCTTTCCTGTATGATTTTCAGTTAGGGTTGGCCACAAGAGATATTTACATGAGATGTTGGAGGTGAAGGTAAGCAGCAGCCTTTTACATGCTCTGAAGGTGGCTGTCCAGCACTGTGACAGCTCAGGCATCCTGTTGCTGAGCTGCTGACTCGCCTTGTCAGCATGGGGCAGCACTCAGGACCGCAGATCCTCCAGCTCCCACCAGGTCTCTTCTCTCACCTTCCTGGGCAAGTGTAAGTTCAGCTTCAGGAAGGAAGATGCCACCTTCTGCAGGTCACCCACCTCATCAAGACTAGAGTAACTGAGAGACATTTCACGCTTTCGAGTTTGCCCTTGCTGTCTCTTACTTCACGTCCTGTTGTTTTTATCCCACCTGCTATTCCAGCTGACCTGCTGTGAATTCTGCCCAACACCAGGGGCAACAACCTTACAGAGACTTCTTCACCATGTCTCACAATTGTGTTAAATCTAATCCCTGTTAAAGGTCATGTATTCATACCACTTAGAGTGGCTCTGCTTCTGTGATCAAATTCTGACTGAGGAATTAGGATTTTTCTTTTTGTTTAAGACATGATCATCTTGATATTTGGCTTTCCATGACAGAAAATTTTATTATGCTGACCCCAGACTTCCCATGGCCACACTTAGCTGAAAGTGAGTGGCTGTTCCCCGGGATGATGCAGGTACCGTGCAGCTTGCTGCAGGCCTCATCTGGCCCTCTTCGCTCATCTATCTGTATTTCATGCCTGCTTCCCCAAAGCATTTGGGTTTGTGACTCGTAGACTGGAGGCATTCTTAAAAGGTCTGGTCTGATTTCTATTCACTCGACATGAAGCCTTTATGATTTCCTGACACAGACCAAACAACGTTTTCTGGTTGGCTGAGTGGCATGCAACAAAAGTTTCACTACCTCCTGAAAATACTTATTTATTCTTTATTAAATTTATTATACCACCCTCAGTATGCATAGCATGACATTCACGTGTTACTGAATTTTATACATTTCAGTCAATAGCATGATAGGATGTATGCTTTTCACTAGCTTTGGAGTTGGAAGAGACTTGAGACAATACCCAGTTGAACTGTTATTCAAACCTAGGTCCCAAATTTTGTTCCACCATCATCCATGTTCCTCTGAGATTCCCTGGGCTTAGAGATGGGTCTGTGATCTCCACTCCATTCAACAAGAGAAGCTTCAAGTTACTTGTTTCACACTGAGTTTCTGCTTAACTCTCTTTTGCTATAAAATAGGGAACTTATCTCACCCTCTCATTTCACAGATGAGGAAATTCAGGGTTAAAGAGGCCCAAAGCTAACAGCTAGTTACTCAATGAAGTGCAGTAAGATCTCAGGACTCCAGACTTCCATCCAAGGATTTGGCCTATACACCCACTGTCTCAACAGGCAATTATCTTGCTTGAACCAAGAGAAGTCAGATCATACCCCAAGACCAAACAGATGTAGGCAGATCGGCTTCATGACCAACCCAGAAGGGGCTGAACCTAGAATGCTGCTGGTTCCCTCCCAGCTGTGCAGAGGAGACATAAAACCCTTATTATTAGTCCTTCGAAGTTTCCAAACCAGGACTTGAATGAATAAGAAATAGAGAAGCATTCAGAAGTTATTTATTTCCCTATTTAACTGAGACAGCTTGTTTTTTTTTTTTCCTTAAAGAAGAGGCATCTTGTTCCCTTTAAATCCACTTAGACAAAAACTAGATGTTATTGACAGAAGGCCTGTGATATGCATCTCAGGTTTTATATGGGGATTTTCATTTTGTCACATCCAGTTTAAGCCACCAGCCTAATTTAATTACAATTAATGAATCACCATTTACCCTGAGGCAAAACCAAGTTTTCTTGCTGAAGGGGTGTTCAGTGCGTAGCATTCAAATTCATGACCTAGACCTCAAATTAACGGGCTGTCCATTAAGAATGGATGAGTGGCTTTGAAGACTGCATTTATCAGTTGTCGACAGTTGTCTCTTGCAGTCCCCAGCGGTCCCTCTGGAAGAGACAATCAGAACGGGAAGATACTATAAAGGGAACATCCAGGGCTACCTAGCGCCAAATGAGATTTCATTAAAGCACCAGCTTTGCCCTTATGGGGGTGGAGTCTATGAAGTGGTAGTCAGAAAGAAATCAGCCCACTGAGAAATGGGATCCTTCCCACAGCAGGGGATGCTTCCATCCTGTGCCCAACCCCTAAGGTCTTATGGTTTAAAAGAAAGCTAATGGAACCCAAATGGTTCAGTGAGGATTTGGTGAGTACCTACTATGTGCCTAAACCTCAAGATATTTAGATAACAATGCCAAGAATGGTAGTATGGTATAAATATGAGGGATCCAGATCATCTTGCACTGGAATAGGAAAGAGGTGCGTCTTGGAGTTGTCAGTCATGACATGTTTGCCAGGGTTGATTATTCAGCTGGTCTAATTGGCTGGCTTGGTGGCCCTTTCTTCCTTACATTGCTCCGCTGTCCAAAGAGGTCACCATTCCATGAGAGAAAAAGGTCATTCTTAGAGGCTATAGTTGCTGTGCTTCCCTGTTAGAACTCTGATGGTACAGGATTCAGAGACTGAGATGAGCTGGCTGTTGAGAAAAAGCAGAGAAGAGGTGTCTCAGGAGGTCAAAGACTGCCCGGGAAGGTGAGAGGCCTGAGGGTAGACATTCCTGACACTGACTTCAGGCTGTACGAAGGCAGTCACAGCCAGACCCAAGGATGAGCAGGGCCTGCTCTGCCTGGAGGCATGGGACCCTGCGGGTGGTGAGCAGGTATGATTGCTGGTCAGCCTCCCCCACGTTCGCACTTCCCATCTGCAGCCTTTGCTGAGTGGATGCTATGGCCGTGGCTGCTTTGAGAGGAACACTGCTCTCCTTTTATCCCTGTTCGGTGCTTGGTGACTCCCTGCAGTTGTGTGCCCTTAAGGCCCCAGTTGTAGGTTCCACAATGGTCTTTTTCAGCCTCCCTCCTGACTCTGGGATCCCTGGCCTATTCCCATCTCTCCCAAGAAGCTCAAAACTGAGTTTCAACATATCCTTTTCCAATTTCTAACTCTGCTGCTTTCCTATAGTCACTCCCTGATTTGAGCAACTTCCCTTTTCAGGTAGGCACACCACCCTGCTGCCTCTCTCTCAAATTCTCTGTGGAAGTCCTAACTAGCACATGAGGCTGAAAAGTGGGAATGATGAGCTATGTAGCTAGGAGGAAATGCTCTAACTCTGAGAAATGAAGTTTGTGAAGACTGAACTTGATCTCCTTCCTGATAGCCTCCCTATTTCCTCTGACCAGCATCTGTTTTCTCTTTCTTATAGCCCATGGCACATTATGAGCTGAGTCTGAATGTTCTATTTGACACACAGTCGTTTGTTTAGGGGACAGAGCAGGGCCTGTGAGATCATATGGAAGCAAACCACCTGCTTCTTGTCCTCAAAGAACTGATCATCTTATTGAGGAAACATCATCATCGTTGTCCCCAGCACAACAACACATGCAAACACTCATATTCACTTAAATAGCAAGACAAAAATGACAGGATACAAAAAATATCAAATGAGTGTTCTCAACTTTAAGTGTGGTATGAGTTGGGTGGAGGTAGAGTGTCTGGTTTGTATGGTCAGGACACACTTTATAAAAGTGATTTAAGCTTGTCCACAGAGAGTGTGAGAATTTGATAAACTGCTTTCAAGTTTGCCATGATACTATAACATATTCTCCACTTATTTAATGTCTGTCTGGGTTGTTTCCTCAGCCAGACTGCAAGTCTTTGTGCGCAGGAGCACTGCCCCATGTTCCATCTGGGTCCTTCTCTCCTACGTCAGCCTCACAGTGAAAAACACAATGTTTTCTTGGACTGTATGCCAGAAACATGCACTGATTTGAATCAGACTAAGCACACCCTGAGACATT
>NW_006789004.1:1241272-1265850 GCF_000442215.2 Lipotes vexillifer
TTCCTGCTGGACTTGTCCCCATAGGAGAGAACGTGAGGTCTGAGGCCAGCCTGAGTGAAAAAGATCTTCAGGCAGCAAAGGTCACCTAGACCAGTGGTCCCCAACCTTTTTGGCACCAGGAACTGGTTTTGTGGAAGGCAAATTTTTCCACGGAATTGGGGGGGGCGATGCTTCAGGCGGTAATGCAAGCAATGGGCAGTGATGGGGAGCGGCAGATGAAGGTTCGCTCGCTAGCCTGCCACTCACCTCCTGCTGTTCAGCCTGGTTCCTAACAGGCTGTGGACCGGGACCAGTCCATGGCTCAGGGGTTGGGGACCCCTTACCTAGACCCTCGCAGGAACCGCATACTTTCCTTTCTCTGAGCAACTGTGGCATACTCAGAAATTCTCCCTTCTAGCTTGTACCCTTCTAGTAAGACCAAAAGAGTTTGTGCTAACAATTCTTATAATAATCATCTGATTACCCATTTTCTCAAGGTAAAATTATCATGAAACAAGATTTATGGACTCTCACTTGCACAGACACCTTTTAAAACCTTGTACACAATAAATTTTAAACTTCTTTTCTTGAAGAGAGCCCTCCAATTGTATTAGCTTCAGCCCCCAGAAAATTTGGATCTGCCCATGCAATTTATCATTCATTAACTAAATGCTATTCTCATGGAAGTCTCACAACAGTCTACATAATTTGGACTTTATCAAGGGTCCCAGAGAGGTTAACTGACTTGGTCAAGATCACACAGCAAGTTAATAAAGATATAACTTCTATAAATGAGTTTAGAGCAGAGATGAGATATTCTTATAAATTATCCAAGACTGAACATTGGAGTCTTTTCGTTTCCTCTCCCAAACAGTGAAAATGAGAATATATCTCTGAGTAACATTATGTCTTTCCAAAGCTACCTTCTGCCTATAATATGAGAGGCCTGGGGTTGCCATCCTAGGCTGGCAGGACTCACGGAAGCAGACATTAAATGGAATTTGTGGTTGTGTTTTGGTGCTTAAAGTCTCCCGCATTCTCCACTTCGAACTATAGCAGTAAAGGGATATAAAATAATGTTGGAGAAGGTGACCTTATTTAAAGACATATCTGGGGCATCCAAACTGTTTATAGTTTCTGAATTTCATTTTGTTTTCTGTCTTTTTCTTTCCTGCAGGGAAGTCACTCATGTTCCATAAAATGGTTCTTTCATACAGGAAGGAAGTGTGCCAACCTCTAGTCATTCGTGAATGGTTACTCATACACACATCAAATATTCAGTGAGCATGTACTGTCATCCACGAATTATGCGAGGGGCTGGCCACAGCCTAGTCATGAGTGGTGCAGAGTCACAGGCTATCTAGGCAACTCTGTCTCTTTCTGCAAACCCTTAGTCCTCAGATCCCTTAAACTGAGTCCCCTCAGAGGTCCAGGAACTGGCAGACAGGGCCTGCATGAGGAGGCCATGTGGCTAAGGCCTCCAAATGTAGATTTCTGACCTTTTTTTAAGTGATATTTTAGAGATATCATAATAAGACTGAACAAAGATATTCATAATACATTTTGAAACATGTGTCCATTTTAGACCACGCAACCTACTAGTCATGGACTTGAATGCTGCCTTTAACCACTATGATCTTTTGCTTCACTCTCTTCTGACACACATAACAACAGAAATAATAATAATTAATTAATATGGCTATACTTCTTGAATACTATGTAGTTACTGCTGTGCTAACCATTTATAAAAATTATCTTGTTTATTTCTACCAAACACTTGTGAAATAGGAACTATCATTTGTCTCCATTTTATAGATGGGGAAACTGAGGCTTACAAAGAACTAGCCACTTATAAACTGTTTAGATAATGTTGAATATCTATCTAAACACTTATAAACTGTTTAGATAATGTTGAATATCTAAGGGGCAGTCGCATTAAATCCACGTAACAATTTTCCTTTTCCAGATTCAAATTATAAAGCAAACAGGCCTATGTAAATAATATTCAGAGAAACAGTTTCACACCAGAAGCTTTCTCAGAGGCTGGTATCTTACAAATGAGAGCCCCTCTGTTTCTGGGGGCTTTTGTGTTATTTCCAATAAGTATTTTTCATTTCCCGCTGCTGAGCAAGCCAATAATTGGTGACTTCTCATCTCACTTCCTTGGATGACAAATTACATGACTCTGAATTCCCCATCTCTTTCTAACTCTCTCCAAGGCTGGTGGTCGAAAACAACAAATGAAACTTTGGTCACCTGTGTTCATGACAGGAAAACTGGGCTTCTGAGGACCCCTGGTTGCTGGTGACAAGCCCATGGCTTCTGGAGGTCCCAGCTCCCTGGGATTTCTGTGGGGACACAGAGCAGGCAGAAACAAACCTTGAAGGTGTGAGGCTGCATTAGTTTACTGTGGCTGGATAACATAAACCGCCAAATTAGTTTTTGTGGCTTAACATAATAGAAATTTATTTTTGCACAGTTCTGGAAATTGATTCTCTCATAGAAGTCCAAGATCAAGGTGTCGGCAGGGCTATGCTCCCTCTGAAGGCTTTATTGGAGAATCCTATCTTGCCTCTTCCTGCTTCTGGTGGCACCAGGTGTTCCTTGGCTATGACTGCATCACTCCAATCTCTGCCTGTCTTCACATGGACTTCTCTTCTGTCTCTTTTAAGGACACTTATCATTGGATTTAGAGGCCACCCAGTAATCATCATCTCAAGATTATTAATGATGTCTGGAAAGACCTTTTCCCAAATAAGAGCACATTCACAGGTACTGGGGTAAGGACTTGGGGATCATTATTCAACCCACTACATTCAGCCCACTACAAGGTCTATGCAAAGTTCTCTCCGCAAGCTCCAGTTTTTAGCATAGGGGTGGCGAGAGGCTAATATATATCATTAAAGTTGCACAGATACCCAGCTTTTAAATAACTTGGCTATTACTTCCCAGCTTCTATTTTAGCAACCACTATTGAGCACTGGGAGCTCAGAGCTAACATGAACTGCAAGCCTGTCCTCTGCTTCTCAGAATCCAGTCAGACAGACTGACAAGGGCACAAATACTTAGGATCCAATGTGGGTTGTTCTCTAAAAGAGGTGTGTACAAAAGGTTCATGTACTGTTTCCAGGGAACATGTAAGAAGGCAGGGCAGGCAGTCTATGTTCTCTTATAATCCAGGCACCTAAGTACTGGTGAGACTGAATGGTCAGAGATCCCACAGCTCCGATACGTTAGAACTAAGGCTTGAACCCAGAGCTTCTGACACTTGCTCAGAGGCCACATGCTTCTGTTTTCAACTGAAAAAAAAGAGTTTGTCCTCTCAGAAGGCAGATCCCTCATGTTCTTAGTGACTTTCCTCTGGATTTTAGAAACTTTTATTAGATCTGTAGAGCCACTGTGGGGGAAGGTTATATAGATGGGTGGTCATCTAACTTTTCTTTTCTTTTTCTTCTTTAACTCTTCCTTTTCTTTTCTGAGACAGGAAATGCACTGGATATGGAAACCCAGACTATCTCTTGATGTTTTCAAATAGCAATGAGGCAGAAGAGCAAGGTCTTAGGCCAAGAAATAGTATAAACTGTAATTTTACCATAAACATGTTACAAATTGACTTTCTTCTCAGCCTTTCCCTCTAGAAGAAGCTCTGTGAAGCCTTTGAGGTGAGCCTTGCTTCAGTCTGCTCCTCTGTCTGCTGTTTCTTATTTGCTCTATTCCTTCATTCAGAGGCTCCATTTGGGAGGAGGCATAGGGATAGACACACAGTGAATTAGCCATGAGTACATAGGGGGTCTTCAGGATTGCGCTCACCTAAGACAGTTCCATTCAGCTCAACAGATTTACTGAGCACCTACCAAGAGTCAGTAATTGTGCTTGGCAATGGGATGCAAAGACAACTAAGGTAGAGGCTCTGCCTTTAAAGAGCTCATTGTTTGATGGACTCACAGGACAGAGACCCTTGATGTGCAGAAGGAGCAAGTACACTGGAGAAAAACCCTCTGCCAAGGTTACTACCAGTAGGCCTAAGGGGTAGATGGATAAGCCATGACAGGTAGATGGCCTGCAGGTGGGTCATATTTGCAGTGAGACATGGAGACTGAGGGAGAGCACATTTCTATACTGCTTATAGAATAAAGTGTTGCATTGAACCTGCATATGGCAAATTTGGGGCCGGGTAATGGCAAAACAATCCCTGACTTCTAAATTCTTTACCAAGCCAGATGATATGGATCAATTTTGCTGCCTCAAAGAATTTTGACATTGAAAACAACCACCCACACCTCCTTTAATAGGAGAGTGTTACAAGAATAAAGGTAGATAATAAACTATTATCCACATTTATTATGCTGCTGATTAAGCTGGGTGAGTCTACTCCTCCAGGCTTGCTGCTTGGCATTTTCTGCCCTGAGACAAATGCCAAAGTGATCCTGTCATGGAGTTTCTTGTGGCCTTGGTCGCTTCTTTCTGGGGGTACAGTCTGGTCAATGAGTTGTAGGGGAACTCTACTTTTTAAAAAATGCACATGATTATTTAGAAATTCCAAAAGGAGTTATCACTAAGATCAGTTCTAAGCTGCAGCGTCTTCCTTGTCAAAAGCTATTGTAGCTATTTTTCAGACCCAGGAGTTATCAAGATCAGTTCTAAGCTGCAGCGTCTTCCTTGTCAAAAGCTATTGTAGCTATTTTTCAGACCCCCATAGATTGTGTCACAGAGAGAAGAGACTTTGCTCTTTGTTGTTCAAATACCAAAGAAAGCATTAAAAGTAGAAGATGTTTGAGAAGGGGAAAGGGATAGATGAAACATGCAAGGTGTCCTGGTTGGATAGGACTCCTCAGAAGCCCACTGAGGATATTACAGAGGCTCAGGACAGCATAAGCCCACCTACAGTTGTAGGGCCCTGAGATAGATGTAGACTTCTTCCTTACAACTTGGACTTCTCCTATCTGATTTTAATTTCTGCTGTAGTGCAAAATAGTTTCTTGAACATAGGGTGCCCTTCTACTCAGTGGAGAATGAAGGTCAATGTTGACATTTAACAGGCAGCCAGGAAAGAGACAGTATGTTGATCCTGGGATGAGTGACTGTTCTGAAGCTCTCTTATGCACTTCAAGTCCTCTTAGCCTTGCCTGTCTCTTGTGCCAGCTACTGCTGCAGACACAGTTCTCTGCAGGCTCCCACCAGCTTTGCGCAAGTGTGCCCTGGGAGCATCATGCTGAGGCTTGTGCTGCACATGTTGTTCCTGCCCTGGCTTTGCTGTCTTGGGCCACAGGAGCTCACAGGGGCTCAATGAGATGGCCCAACCTATGACTCTCTGTCTTGTAGACTGTCAGAGACTGCAGGGGTTAATGGTGTTGGTGGAGGTTTTGAGAAGACCCAGGAATGAAAAGATAACCTTTCCACTAAGCTCTAGACTTATATATCCAACAGCCTAATTGATTTCTCCACTTGGTTATCCAGCAAATATTTCAAATTTTTAAAAAAATGGCCAAATAAAAATTTTAACTTTTCCTTTTAAGCCTGTTCTTTGGTGAATTTTTTTATCTCCATAAATGTCACCACCATAAATGTACTCACCTCCTCAGGTCAAAAACTTTAATTCATCTTTTGTCTTCATCCATTACATCTCATTTATCTACAAGTCCTGTTGATTCCACCTGCAAAATACATCTCAAGTCTGCCTCAGTTTCTTCATTTTCACTGCAACTACCCTTGTTCAAGACATCACAGTCTCTCATTTGGATAACAGGAATAGCCTCTGGACACTGATCTCTCTGGTTCCCAGTCTTGCTCCCCAACAGTGCTTTCTTTATACAGTAGCCAAAGGAATATTTTAAAACTATAAATCAGATCATGTCACACTTAAAATTGTTCCCCATCTGGAGCACTGAAAATACCAAATGCTGGAAAGGATGTGGATCAACAGAAACTCATTCGCTGTTAGTGGGAATGCAAAATGGTACAGCAAAAGACAGTTTGGCAGTTTCTTACAAAACTAAATATACTCTTACCATGTAATTCAGGAATCAAGCTCCTTGGTATTTACCCAAAGGAGTTGAAAGGTTATGTCTACACAAAAACCTGCATATGAATGCTTATAGCAGCCTTATTCATAATGCCTAAAACTTGGAAACAATCAAGATATTCTTCAGTAGGTGAATGGATAAATACAATGTAGTATGTCAATCCAATTAAATATTATTCAGCCTTAAAAAGGAATGAGCTATCAAACCATGAAAAGCATGGAGGAAATCACTAAGTAAAAGAAGCCAATCTGAAAAGGCTATATACTGTATGATTCCAACTATATGACATTCTGGAAGAGGCAAAACCATGGAGACAGTAATAGGATCAGTGGGTACCAAGAGTTCAGGAAACTGAGGGAGCAAGGAAGGGATTAATAGGTGAAGCATGGGATTTTTAGGGTGGTGAAACTATTCTGAATGATACTGTCATGGTAGATACGTGCCATTATACATTTGTCCAAACTCATACAATGTACAACACCAAGAATGAACCCTAATGTAAACTGTGGACTTTTGCTGTCTGATCACACTGACCTTTAGTGTCTCCGGAGCACATGCTCATTTTTTACCTCAGAGTCTTTGCACTTATTGGACCTTCTGGCGGGAACGTTCTGCCCCAGGTAGTGCCTGATTGACTCCTTGTTGTTGCTCAGGTCTCTGCTTTTTGTCACCTCCTTAAAGAGGCTGTCCCTGATGACCATCCAAACTAGGATATCCCCTTACCCCTGCCCTGCCGCTGCTATTGGTTCACTATGTTTTGTTGTCTTCTTAGCATGCGTTCCAATTCAAAAGTATCTTATTTATTCATGTTTGCTTCATCCCTGCCGTAAACCCTGGCATATCATGAAACCTCAATACATATTTGTTGAACTTGTGGCATAGGAAATAAAATAAAGTTTTAGATAAGATTTACCCTAAGGAATCATTCAGAAAATTGCACAAGTACTTATTTTATTTATGTCTCTATCTCTGTCACATCAAATGGCTCTGATCCATAACATCGTGGTGAGGGCAGAAACCAAATTAGTATCATTCATTTAAAATATAGCCCAGTGTCCAGGATTGTGCTTGGTGCACAGTAAGTGCTCGGTAATTATCTGATGAAAGAGTAGATAAATGAATAAATAAATGAAGGAAAAACATACAAAATAATAACATCTATTTTCACCTATGATTTCACTAAAGTTAGATTTTTATGTCATATTTCAAATAAAGGGATGACAACTCAGTTGCATTTTTCAACATTTGACTTAACAGAGATACACTCAGAAATTTTATAATTAATAGATAGACCATTTCCTCTCCTTTGTACCCTCAGTCCAATCAGTCACCACTTCTGGTAGCTTCTACCTCCTGGATATCCCTGTGCACTGCTCTTGACTCACATAATCTCTACCTTTGCTTAAGCCTTAGGGCTTCTTGCCTGGGTGATTGGTCTCCCTGCTGCCAGTCTTGCTGCTCTCTGATCCCTCCTCTCACAGCTAGCTGCACAGAGACACCTTTCCAAATCACAAATCTGATCGTGTCACTCTCCTGATTAAAACACTTCTAGGATGTGTTAGCTTCATCCTTAGCTTCTAGGATGAGGCTCAAACTTCTCCATCTCCCTTTAGCCCCATCTTGTGTCATACCTCCAGTCACAGTGACCTTTAGTTCCCCAAACAGCACACAGGTTCACGCCTCTTACTGAGATCCCCACTTCTGTCATACACACTATCTATCTTACATAGAGCAACTTACTCGCTAAGTGGTCTTGTGCAAGTGACTTAATTGCTCCCTCTCTGCCTCAGTTTCTTTATCTGTAAACCAGGAATAATAAAAAGGGCATTGTGAATGACATGTAAAGTGTTTTTTTAGAAAAGACTGGACTTTATATATGTAGCACTTTTCATAGTGTATATAATTATAAATTTACATTGCCCTCTTCTTCTCTGGAGTCACCCTTTCTACTCCCTGCCTACCAAAACAAATGAGCTTCAAGTTTCTGTATCCTGGTGGTTAGGGTCTTCTCTCGGCCCAGGGAGAATAAATACAGGTTTGCTTTGCAAAGTCTTAGCTTATAGAGGAAATAAGTAAAGCTAGATTTTTCAGGAGAGATAGACAGTATCCCTAAGACAAGGGATGTCATGTGTCTGTAAAGGAGTTGGAGGGGGGGCTTTGTCTCATTCCCACCTTGAGGAGGTTGGATGGGGAATGGTGCTGGCTACCTGGCCACCAAGCTGTGGGTGGGAACCATGGTGAAAGAGCTGCTGGCCCACGATTGATGCTACGTGAATAGAGCTGCTAACTTGTCTTAGTGATGTGACCCAAGACCAGCGGTCATTCTCCCAGGGGGCAACACTGTAACTGCCCTAAATTCTTGTGTAACCCTAAGGAGGTGAAGGGGTCTCCCTAACATGACTGAGATTTAAAACATCACAAATCTTTGAATAAATGCTCAGAGCCATATTTGATTTCATTTAGAACATATAAAGCTTATTTGAAGTCATTTTTTTCACCTGAGTTATCTGGAACAAATTTATACTCCTCCCATTTATGTGCAGTGTAACTCTATATGTGCATGTGTGTATTTGTTAGTCTGTATGTCATGGTATATGTGATATGAGAAGAAATGGCAGGTATTAAGAGTTGCAATATTTATCAAATAAAAATACCAGATGTACAGTTACATTTAAATTCCATATACATATGAATAATTTTTTAGAATAAGAATGTCTCATGCAATATTTGGGATGTACTTATATAAAAATTTATTCATTGTTTATCTGAGTTCAAACATAGCTGGGTTCCTGTATTTCATTTGGCAACCCCAGTGGGTATGTGTGTCTATGTGTGCATGTGTATATATGTGTGTGTGCATGTGCGTGCATGCAGCCGCATGTATGGGGGCTGGGGGACTCTGCTTGCAGTATTAGATTAGAAACTTAATTTACTTTTTCTCTTGTTTAACATGGCTAAAGATTAAAGACCTTATAGAAACATACACAGGGAACAGTGCCTGACATAGTACAATAACTGTGAATGTTTTCAGATTCCCTGAGCTCTCTTAAAACATACTGAGCCAAGTCAAGCATATAAAAACTTATTTGGCCAGCTTCTGTGTCCCATCTCCTTCCCATTTTTTTCTCCTTCTCGACGAGGTCACCTTTATTTTGATTCACAATTTCACGAGGACAACAGCACTTAACAATGGTATCTGTTATTTTGTATTATCAAGCATAGATAGATGCATCTAGAAAAAATGAAGCTCATGCAAGGACAACAAGTGTAAGTCAAAACTGCTCCACATAAACCAATCGACTCAGTCTTACCAGGACTTCAGTTTTAAGACCTTCCCTGCATCTGCTTACATTCCTGACCTTTTCAGGTTGGGTGTCATTATCCCTGACATAACCCATAGAAAGACAGCTTTGCTGGATTCAAAGGTGCATTTCAATAAAAAGAATAGCCTGTCTCTCTGGATAACTATGATACTCAAGTCAGCTTATATAGAGGAGTCCATTCCCATGATCTAGGGCTATCGTTCAAATTCCTCCTCCTCCTGGGCAGTTTGGTAGCATTCTGGGGATGGTATCTGCAGTGTGTCCCAACTTTTCCAGCTTAAATAGCTCAGTCCCCACAGCTGGCCCTACCAGTTGCTTCTGCAGTAGGACAAGGCTTGGACCTGGGCATTTAGCAAGGTTTCTTCCACAGACTTGGGCTGATCACTGCTTCATTGATCTGTCTCATCCCTGCATTATTCTTTCTCTTGACTACCATGCTACTGGAAGAATATTAAAATATCCATGGATTAATTAGTTCTGCCCTCATAAGCCAATCATTGAATGATTTCAACTGCATATTTGCAAAAGCTAGAGGTCTCTTTGACTTGAATCTCTGTGTTAGGGCCTCTTGTTGTGGTCATAATCCCTCTAGGTTTATGCCATTGCTACTTCAAAGGGCCAATCATCTTGGATGATTCCACAGTAAAGATTTAAAGTTCGTCTGCAAGGCCAAACGGAAAGAGCTCTTTTCCAGCTGACTTGGTTTTATCAGCCACAATAACAGCCAGTCAATGAGCTATCTATGGACTCATGCATGGATGATCCAATTCAGTTGTTAAGGTGGCTGAAATAACATCATCCCATTGATTGCTTCGCCATTAATGACAATCAGCTCTTATGATGCCCCAAAATACCTATTAGATTGGGAACTTTTCAATAGAGTCATAATCATGGCAGGTATGTAGATATGGCCCAGATGGGTCCCACGGGATGCTTCCTTGCCTTAATTCCAAAAGATGAGCTTTCCTGATTGTGATTATAATAAGGGAATGCATTGTGTGTGAAGGGGTGGGGAGATGGAGGGTGTCAGCCACTTTAGGATGAACAATCCTTTTCTCAGTGAGCACAGGTGAGGTTCTTCCTTTGGTCAGTGATCACAGCCAAGGGGACTCTCACTATTTCTAATTTTCATAATTACCATAAACTTATAGTAGTCACTTCATTTCTCACAGAGACCTACTTGTTCTCTCAAATCCAGATAAACTGGCAATGGCAGCTGAAGTAATCCATAATTTTAACAACTGTATTGAATCAACCATAAAGGAGCTGAGTCAATGAAAAGTGATTGCCCACAATCTGCTCTTTTTTTTGCCATTTTGTTTCAAATGGAAGCAAACATATATATATATTGTTTGTATTTATCTGATTTATGTTCATTTGTTTCTTGTTTGAATAGAAATGAGCAAGTCTGGTCCATTTACTCATTCAGGAAAAGAAAGTGTTTTACACTCAGAGGTCCAAAATGTACTTCATATTATTTTTAGAAGTGGGTAGAAAATAAATTATACATTTTTTAAGAATAAAAGGAGTTTCAAACCCTGAAATTACATTGAAACATTAAATTTATAGAAAAATATAGGAGAAAGTATCCAAAAAGCCATTTTGTATGAGAAAAGAAAATCTTTGTGAAATGAGTGCAGAATAAGTACAGAAAGCATGAAAATGGAAACATACAAAGTAAAAACATTTAAAAGCATTGAAGTGCAAATACATAAATTATTTTTCCACTTGGAAAACAAAAGCTAATGTATTATATTGGTTACATATATATATATAGAGAGAGAGAGAGAGAGAGAGATAGATAGATACATACATACATACATACATATATATATATCTTCAGGCAAAAATATGATTTTCCAATTTGGGCCTTTTGGTTATAGGGAAATTTGATCAGATTCTGGAGCCTGAAGAAACAGAAGCAAAGGAGCTGAATTCTCCCATAGGTAGTTTGTAGTTAGTCTCTCCTGTTAAAGGACATATCCCTGATAAACGCAGGCTCAGAGCTACTTTTTACTATTCCTGGTAGGCTCTGTGCATTTCTCTTGACTCTCCACTTCTCAATGTACCTACTGAGATAAACTTGACTACAGAAATCAACTTCATATACTTGAAGAAATGATAACATTTTATTTTACCATAGATGTCACAAATGTTGGTGCTGTCATCGGATAACATTCTCATAGGGGGAAAACTGCTTTGTTTGACCAGACAACAAATTTTCTTTTGGAAATTCAAAGTATATTAAGGAGCAACTGGTATTTATAGTCTTCAGATTATAGAATATTTTTCTTTTAACTAAAAGAAGGGCTCCAGTGTGCTCTGAAATTGCAAAAACCAACAGGCTCTGGGACAGTTTATGCTGTCCAGTGGAATACTTGTTAAAGGAATACTTGAGCTGCAAGGTGAGTGGTCCTCATGCAGAACAAGCCACACCTCAGAGGCTTGATTCAAGACGGACTTGTTCCAGTAGCTATGCTTTTGCTTCAACTAACACCCCAAATCCTCTATTCTTGTTCTTTCTTTCCATTCAGCACTAACTTTGTTACTCACTGGCTGTATGATCCTGGGGGGAGGAATTTATTTTCTCTGGGACTTAGTTTTTCCATCTGGAAAACAAGGATTTGAGGCTTGCTCAGTGGTTCACAACCATTCATTTTGATGGCATCACCTTAATGGATACTGTTCATATGGGTACTCACCTTGGTGACCCCAGATGTGACAAAGCTCAGGGTACTACAACAATTTGTCAGTTGCTCTGTGATGGTGAACCAATGTGTTGTTGGCTGTGAAAAAGATAAGGTGTCAGCTGCAACAACCATTTTTTCCCATTTCACTGTGCAAATGACTAAGAATGAAGTTCCTTTAGGTATAACATAGAATGATCTCTAACTTAAATAAAATTGTTAAGGAAATAATGTCCAACTTTCGTACTCTATCTTACTTAACAAACTACTTCTCACATTCCTCCCAACTCTTTAGAAGACATCAGTGTTTGGTGATTTTATAAAGAGGAAATACAGTGCAGTATCTCAGCAATGAGGTTAATAAGTTGCTGTTACAACAAGTAAGGGATCTCACAAACATAGTACTGAGAAGGATAAACCAGGTACAAAAGATAAATATGGCATGATTTCTTCTACATAGAGTTAAAAACAGACAAAGTTAGACAGAGACATTGGACTAGTAGTTAGTTATGGTAATGAAGAGTTATGACTGGAGAGGCAGGAGGTACTTTCTGGAGTTCTGGGAAAGTTCTATTTCTTTATCTGGGTAGGGGTATGTTTTTGCTTTGTGAAGATTCATCACACTCTAGACTTAAGATTTGAGCACTTTCCACATAGATACATTTACTTAAACTGATTCCATAAATAAAAGCTATACAGGGCTAGATGTCCTAAAAGGGAAAGACAGCAGAGAAAAATAACATTATCTGTTGAGTGTTTACCATGTGCCAGGCACTGGTGAAATGTTTGTGGATACATTATCTCATTTAATTCTCATGACGCTATTCAAATGCTGTTATCCCCAGTTTACTGATGAGAAAACCACAGTACAGTAAGTTCCCTACATACAAACCTGCAAGTTGTGAACTTTCAAAGATGCAAACATGCGTTCACATGTCTAATCACATGTCCGTTCACGTGTCTGGTGTACATTGTCACATGCGTGCATCCTCTACAAATGGTTGTGCTGTTGTGTGCTTTACTGTACGGTACTCTTGCTGTGCAACACAAGGAGCTTACTAATGAAGACCTGATGAAATTGGAGGCCCAGAGGAAGGACGGAGAGAGACAAGAGGAAGAAGAGGTAACTGAAGAACCCAAGAGATTCACGACACGGGAAATGGCAAGGGGATTTTCTTTATTTGAGGTGGCACCGTTAGTTTTTGAGGCACAGGACCTGAATGTAGAACAGTATGCAAAGGTTGCAGAAGCCCTTCAGAATGCAATCCAGTGCTACCGTGTTATCTATGACACGAAAAAAAGAACTACTACCCAGACATCACTGGATCATTTTATCAAGAGGGTAGGTAGAAATGAGTCCAGCAAGAAACCAGAACCTGTGCCATCAGCGTCAGGCATGAGTGAAATTGCAGCTTGCCCTCCATCTCCTATTGCTGACAATCCTTCAGCTCTACCATCTCCCACCTCCTCTCCCTCCTCGGGTCAGTAATTCTTCTTGCTTGTTCACTTGATGCCAGCCCCTGTATGCCAGCTGTTGTACTGTACTACTGTACTTTTCAAGGTACTGTACTGTAAGATTAAAAATATTTTCCTTATTTTTTCGTGTTTGTTTTTTATGTATTATTTGTGTGAAAAGTATTATAAACCTATTACAGTTCAGTACTATATAGCCAATTGTGTTAGCTGGGTACCTAGGCTAACTTTGTTGGACTTAAGAACAATTTGGACTTATCGAACACGCTCTCGGAATGTAACTCGTTCGTATGTAGGGGACTTACTGTACAGAGAGATAAATTAGTATGTCCAAGGTCCATGCAGATAGACACAGGTGACAAACCTCAGACTTTTGTTTGCAGGGCGATTGCTCTGACCACCGCAATGAAGGAAACGATGCACTCATTGTGTCATGGACCCCAGTGTGTGTGTTGGTGAGGGAGGTCATTTACTGTCCTGGAGCCTCAGTTTCCTCCACTGCCTCTTTTAGCTCCCACATTCTAGCTCCATCTTGATTTGCTAACAGATTCACTTGTCTCTCCACTTCCCCTTTTGACCTTGGTCACCTCCCTCAAAAAAACCCTCCAGTTACAGCCCAGTGATTTATTAGCATACAAATAGAACTTTAGCCTAAAAGTACAACTGCAGAATCATTTTTTTCCCTTTGTAAGCCTATGCAGCGCTGCATATGTAGGGATTGCCTGAATGTGTTCTGCTGGAATGTTGTTGTTATCATTTAACAAAATTCTGTCAACCTTTTTTTTTTTTAACATCTTTATTAGAGTATAATTGCTTTACAATGGTGTGTTAATTTCTGCTTTATAACAAAGTGAATCACTTATACATATACATATGTTCCCATATCTCTTCCCTCTTGCGTCTCCCTCCCTCCCACCCTCCCTATCCCACCCCTCTAGGTGGTCACAAAGCACCGAGCTGATCTCCCTGTGCTATGCTGCTGCTTCCCACTAGCTATCTATTTTACTTTTGGTAGTGTATATATGTCAGTGCTACTCTCTCACTTTGTCACAGCTTACCCTTTCCCCTCCACATATCCTCAAGTCCATTCTCTAGTAGGTCTGTGTCTTTATTCCCATCTTGCCCCTAGGTTCTTCATGACATTTTTTTTTCTTAGATTCCATATATATGTGTTAGCATACAGTATTTCTTTTTCCCTTTCTGACTTACTTCACTCTGTATGACAGGCTCTAGGTCTATCCACCTCACTACAAATAACTCAATTTCGTTTCTTTTTATGGCTGAGTAATATCCCATTGTATATATGTGCCACATGTTCTTTATCCATTCATCCGATGATGGACACTTAGGTTGCTTCCATGTCCTGGCTATTGTAAATACACCTGCAAAGAACATTTTGGTACATGACTCTTTCTGAATTCAGGTTTTCTCAGGGTATATGCCCAGTAGTGGGATCACTGGGTCGTATGGTAGTTCTATTTTTAGTTTTTTAAGGAACCTCCATACTGTTCTCCATAGTGTCTGCATCAATTTACATTCCCACCAACAGTGCAAGAGTGTTCCCTTTTCTCCACACCCTCTCCAGCATTTATTGTTTCTAGATTTTTTGATGATGGCCATTCTGACCGGTGTGAGATGATATCTCATTGTAGTTTTGATTTGCATTTCTCTAATGATTAATGATGTTGAGCATTCTTTCATGTGTTTGTTGGCAGTCTGTATATCTTCTTTGGAGAAATGTCTGTTTAGGTCTTCTGCCCATTTTTGGATTGGGTTGTTTGTTTTTTTGTTATTGAGCTGCATGAGCTGCTTGTAAATTTTGGAGATTAATCCTTTGTCAGTTGCTTCATTTGCAAATATTTTCTCCCATTCTGAGGGTTGTCTTTTGGTCTTGTTTATGGTTTCCTTTGCTGTGCAAAAGCTTTGAAGTTTCATTAGGTCCCATGCTGCGTTCTTGCCACCACCCAAACAGGGGCTGGGTTCCCTAAACAAGGCGCTGCTGGGCTGCATCCTGTTCATTAGATAATGCCTTTTGAGGAATGCATCCCAGCACTTGAGGCAGCTCCCAGCAGAACAACCTGCCATTTGTGATGCCTTCTTCAGGTTAAACATTTTAGATTAATCAATAAGTAAATGGCAAATAAATGGCATGAGCCCCGTGTCCAATATAAATGAGATCAAGGGAAGAAGCAGAAAAGGGCAGTTTCGGCATTGTCCAATACGCCTTGAGCAGCGTTCCTTCAGCTCTTGTCTACTTGAGGTGAAACATCCAGATGAAAAGTGAACAATGCAGTGCATCATCCAGATGCTTTAGAGCATCAGGGTGTCTGGCGTCCTTTACCTTAACACACTGACTTCATTTTGAGGTGCCAAAGGTGCTATTGTTCTGAATCTCTGTCACCCAGAAGAAAGGTCGTGACTCTGGTGAGGCATTCTCCTTCTTACAATATAAATCTAACCAGCTAGCCCGGGGAATAGAGGGACGAAAATTCGAGGCCAGCACAGAAGCATCTTAGCTTTGAGAATTTGCCAAACACTGCCAAATACACGTTTCATAAGGAATTCCATTCATTTCTCCCAATTCCTTTTGCTAATTTACTTCAGTTACACTTTTCAGATGTGTATAACATATTTTTGAGGAAAAATATGTTATAGCCAAAAGAGCTGACCTTCGTGCATTTTCAGACTCTGTGCTGTGTCCCTGACAAATGAGACACCAAGGCCTTTCCATATTCTGTTTGGGGGTCTATTGGCTGAGGAATCCTTGTTCATCCCACCTGCCTGGCATCTAGGATCATGATGAATTGTCTCCAACTCTAGCCTCAGATTGTTTTTTAACATTTAATTTAGTTTCTTCCTGTGCTTGGATGAACATGGCCATGTTATGGATTCCTGCTCTAATGTACACCAGCAGGCTGGAAGAACAAGCCTCAGCAAGCTGTGGAAATTAGAGAGGCTGGATCAATAGGCAAGGTCACGACCCCCCGGCTCCGATTCTGTACACTGTCCTGAAATTCTCTCCCTTGAAAATCCTCCTGCTGCTTCTAATGTGAAGCCATGTGTATTCCCAGAGAGGAATTCATGTAAACAGCCTACCCCAGCCTCTCACATCTCAGGGAGGGACACCCATAATCACAAACACTGAAAAATTTGTGTAAACAACTGCCTAGGAATATAAACATCTGGGCCTTCGCTTTATGTGCCGTTTGTTAACTCCATTGTCCAAAGACCCTTTCAAAGGGAGCACAAATAGATGAGGACAAAGAGAAAGCAGACCTGCCAATTCTGGAGCAAACCTCTAAGAAATTATCTTTTATCATACACCGACCTCAAACAAAAGGCACAATCTTCAGTGCCTATGCCTTGAAATTTTTATAGAACACAGAATGGTAGAAAATCAAACTGATTTAAACTCTCAGGAATATCTCTGGTCTCAATGAAATATAGATTGAGGAGAAAATACTTGAAAATATTTTAAAAGATAGCAGATGCCAATAATACTGCAAATTTAGATTTTGTCAATATAAAGGACCTGCCTTTTCAAATACAAAGCAATATTCCTAAAAGACTAGTTTTCCATCTGGAGATTTAGAAGTTTATGTTGTTCAGACTTATAATTTTCCTGGATGGAAATAACTAATGCATCAAAACTTCAAACCTGCAAAAGCAAACCTGCTACTGGTAATTTATCATATTCACTAACCACTGGTTCCAAAATGACCTGACATCAGAATGATCAATTTAGGGGAAAAAAAAATCTTAATGATCTGTCTTTTGAGGAGAAGGTTAAGGGTGTGAAAAAAAATGGTAGAAGAAGGGAGGTTCAGGTCAGGAAGAAGGAAATGCAGTCCCAAGAGCCCCTTTTCCTCTGAAATGTGGGTGCCACTTTCACTTTGTAACTCTGAAGCTGCATAGCTCAGAGAAGGGGGATCTCTTTTATTTGGAGAGTAAATTCAGTATGTGATAAGGCACATCTTTATCTAAACCCCTATGCAGGAACAACAGCAGAAGCACTTTCTGTACAGCCCAGTAATTCTATAGTGTTTGGTAGTTTTGCTTCAGAATTTAGAAAAAGGTTTGTATTCAGAAGAAGTATCCTTCTTTTTCATTTTTGAGAAACCACTTAGTTAATCTCCTGTCTTTCTGTTATATCAGAGATCTTAGAAAAAATAACATCACACTTTAAATGTTCGATTGGAAAATTAGTTTATTGAGATATTGCTTTGTACTTGAGAATGTATATCCTTGCTGCCAAAGGATATTATTTGCAAGAACTTGAGAAAATTAGGAGGTTTTCTTTGCAGCACAAGGATTAAATGCAAAATGGAGTGAATTTGCATTTTGCTAGCACTTGATTTTAAAGGGGAAATATACACATATATCTTATTTTCTATGGAAGTGCTAAAAGAATCACATTTGTTCCTATCCTATAGGAATAGCCTCAATTAAAGATCTATATATGAACAGGGATTGGGTGACGATTGGTGAAGGAGTGATGTAGAAGACACAAAAAGGCAAGAGATGAGGATTTACTACTGCTGCTACTATGTTTTCTACTCCATTTCTAAGTGGAGGCTTTCAGTTTGAAAATAAAGTTCAAGTGTGATGACAACGGCAGGTCACAAAGAGTATTTTGGATGAACAAGTGGCAATGTAGAATCATAAAGTCTATAGCAGGATCCAGACTAACCTCAAAAGTATCTTCTCTTAGGCGAAATATTTACCATGTCACTTTTTCAGATGATGCACCTAAGATCTTGAGACATTTAGATGTCTGGTCCAAAGTCTTCCAGTGAGGGGTACAGAATAGACTAGAATTTTGTGTTTCTGCTTCTTGATATAGGGCTTAACCTTCATATAAGGCTGTGTCCCATTTCAGGGATCTACAGGATTCTACCCCCTAACGCACATTTAGAACTCTACCACAATAAAGGGTTCTGTCCCAATACAGGGCTCGATTCATAATATAGGGCTATGCCCTCCTGTACAGGGATTTGCCTCTGTTCTGGCAATTTAACACTGCATAACAATTTACCCCTAAAATCAGTGGCTCAAAACATAAACAGGATTTATTTGTTCATGAATCTATGATTCGGACAAAGCTTAATGTATATAGCTTGACTCTGTCTCACGTGGCATCATCTGGGGCATATTGTATCATCTGGAGCTCCCTTCACTCAAACTGGATGTTGGCCGGAGCCTCAGTTCCTTTCCATGCGTCCTTTCCACCTGGGCTAATTTGGGTTTTCTCACAGCATGATGGCAGGCCTTGTCAGAGTGGAGTGGGCAGGTGTCACCCAAAGATCTAGCCTTGGAAGCCACATAGCATCCCTTCTGCCTTAAGCTATTGGTTGAAGCAAATAGAAGCCCCTGCCCAAATCCAAGAGAAGAGAACATAGACCTCACTTCTCAGTGGGAGGAGCCTCAATATCACGTTGTAAGGTGAGCAAATGGAATGGGTGATATTGTTGCTTGTAGGAAAATACAATCTGTCACAATCTTGCCTTCTGGCCACAATTCAAATCCCACACATGCAAAATTTTCTCATGCCCTCCCTCTGAGCCCCCAAATCTCAACCTATTAAGGCCTCAGCTTTAAGTCCAGGATCCCTTTGTCTAAATTAGGTGCTGATGAGCAGGAGGCTTTTCCAGTGTGGTTACTCACTCTGCTCCTAGAGCACTGGTCCTCTTGATATTAAGCCCTGTGAAGTTATGAAGAGACATAACTCTGCATGGAAGGGTACCTCATTTCTGCTCCGCTTGGCCTCAAATAGGGTGGCTCTAAGGCTGGGGACTGGAATCATCTGAAGTGTCATTCACTCACATGTCCAATAAGTGGATATTGGCAGGAGGCCCTCAGTTTCTCTCCAGATGGGCCTTTCCATGTGGTTTCTTTGAGTGGTGAGCTTGGGCTTCCTCACAGCTTGATGGCTGGCTTTTCCAGAACAAACATTCCAGAGTGAGCTAGCTGGAAGCTATCATCTTTTTGTGAGCTGGCCTCAGAAGTCATGGAGCATCACTCTGCTGCACTCTGTTGGTTGGAGCAGCCTCAAGTTCTGTCCAGATTCAAGTGGAAGAGCCCTAGGCTCCAGTCTCAGTGGGAGAAGCCTCAAAATTACGTTGTAAGAAGAGCAGGGGGGATGGGAGGCATCATTGTTGTCATTTAGGGAAACGCAGTCTGCTGGAATGGGCTGCCTTGCAAATCAGTGAACTCCTTTTCACTGGGGCCATTCACACTGAGACAGAATGACCAGCAGTGATGTAGAGGGGATTCTGTTATGGGTAGAAGGTTTGACTATATGACCTCTGATGTCTCTTCCAAATCTCAAATTATATGACACTGTGAAAAAGTCAATTGAACCCAGGTAATTTAAAGATTAGAGGGAATGGAATTGTATAGCCCTGTGACATAAGAAAAGGGACAGGGGAAATTGATGTATAGATGAATAGAACGGGCCAAGAATGCAGTTCTAAGACAGTCTGTGTCCAAATATTAGGACCATGTCTACTAAAAAGAACAAAATGCCATGAACTCAGCCAGAGTGCAGGGGGATACTGTCCAGGCTGGTGAGGAAGGTGGCAGCTCATCTAGGAGTTTACATTAAGGACTAAAACCAGAATGAACCTGAAAGCACGCAGAGAAAAGGAATGTACCTTCTGCTGGTCTGGAAGGTAGACACATGCAAAAAGTTGTGAGCCTTTGGATCAATAAGAGTTAAATGTGATTGTGTGTGTGAAAGGACTTTATAAACTGTAAAGTGATGTATCAATTTGTTTATTGTGTTTGGGACTTTCATTCATACAGCAGAGACTTTTGTATCATTCATACAGCAGAGACTTTTGTAAACAAAGCTGAACCCTCTCTTGCTCTCTGTCCCACGCATGGATTGCTTACCTTTGGTCAGATCATCTTTCCATGAAGTGGTTTGTCTGTGTGCTTCCTGTGAGATCCTTTCTTAGTATTCTCAGTCGATAGATCAGTTTGGTTAAAATATTGGCTCCTAACCAATGGCAGGGGTTGTGTCAGTGGGCACAGCCTCAGAGGATATTGCTCTGGGTCTGCTTGTTGTCTCTTATCGCATCCTCTTCTCATCAGTTTTTCAAAACCATGCACTTTTTCTGCTGCTCTTCACTGGGCTGGCTTCCAACAGTACCTTGCTCTGGGGCAGAACTGTAAGGGCAAATGCATAATTCAGTGGTTTGTACTTTGCATCTATTAACCATGGGACCAAATGCAGGAATGACACAATGGTGAGGCTTTTGCTTAGACAGTGTTTTTTCTGAGTGAGGCTTAACATTCAGACCAATTTATAGTTCCTTTGCATAGTAGATAAGTATCATAATAGTCTTTTAATAGATGACTCAACGGAAACACATACATTATAAGGTCGATGTCACTGCAAATTATTACAAAAGGTCCAATTCAAGCGTCCTAACTATATCTAACTTTTACTACTAGATTATACATAGTACATAGTAGGTATTTAAAAATATCCATTGAACTTTATTATATTATCAATAGGCAATTAAATAAAATGCAACTTCAAGGGTTTTTTAAAATCCAAGACTGACTTGAAACAGACCCGTTCAACTGGTTTGAAAATCTGGCAGAATGATAACCATTTATGTTTCCATTGGATAAATGATGGCAGTTAGATAAGGTCTCAACTTTATGCTAGGTTTGGAAGTAGAGATAGAGCTAAACCTTTACTTAGCTTTATTGTGCTAAACCTTTATTTCTTTTCTATACCTTACACTTAAATATCTTTTACAAAGTACAAATATTCTTGATTTTATTAATTCACAGAACAAGTCTTGATGATCGGTTGGCATAAATATCATTCCCATTTAAAAGATGGGAGTCAAAAGGCTAGAAGTGATTCACTGGGAATTAGAGCCCAGACCCATACTTTGGTTCAATTTTTTTTCCATTGCACTGTGATGTTAGCTAATAAAATAATAATAAAAATAATAATAACAACAACTATTCATTGAATGTTTATTGTGTTCCAGGCCCTGTGCTAAGCATTTCACCCACATTATCTCATGTAATCTTCACAAGAACTCTTAAAGGAGACATTATCATCAGTGTCATTTTACAGATGAATAAACTCAGGTTCAGAGAGTTTGGGTAACTTGTGACAAAGTCTAAAGCTAGCAAGTGAAAGAGATGGGTTTTGAAACTATGCAAAAGTGTTTAACTACACACAGTGCTGTATAATTTCTTGCACCAGATTCCACAGAGAAAACTGGAGATGGTGGTAAAGAGTGTTGGTGAAAGAAACGGATAGGTATTTATTTAGAATAATATTTTAAATTTTAAAATTAAGACTCAGTTTTATATGAATAAAAACCTTACTCCTGAAAAGGTGAAGCTTCCTCCCTCTCCTCCAATTTCTCTGTCACAGACCAGTTGATGCTCAAGTAGGAAGGAATGTTCTCTGGAGTGGATTTATATTTTATAAGATGGAATAGGCCATTTTCATGCCCCATTCACTCAGGCCTGTTCTCTATCTGTATCCTGGTAACACCTAAGTGTCTGTCCATTCAAGGATATCATCTACCTTGGACAGGCCAGCCTGTGTAAACCACACTTTCCAGTTGCCTGGTTATCATTACTCATGTATCAGAATGCTTTCTGTGCATCTTTCAACCCAGTGAGCCGCAATTTTCTTATTCAACATGTTGTCTCTGGAAATTAGACTTCTTGTTTAATGTGATCCTTCTCCTCTGCCTCAGGCTAGTTCTTCAGGGCCTCCATCGCAGGCTGCACATCAGCCACTCTCACTGATGTTAAAGGCAGTGATGGGAGGATTTAGATTAAGAAAGTTTCCTTAAGAGCTCCTTCATCCTGATCTTCTACAATAAGCTAAAATCTAGGGAAATGTCAAATGAGTCCAGGAACTTAACTCAGTCTGACCTTGAGGTATCAAGTTACATGTAAGATATCTTGATGCGGGTGTCAAGTTGGGTCAAGCAAGGCCAGGTTCCTGAGTTCCACTGCTGTGATTCTCTGCCCTACTCAACTTCCCATCACAGTGCTGAGGCTCACACAATGACTGATTTCCTAAGCAAGAGACTCAACAATATGTTGGGATCAACATTGCTGCCGGTTTGCACTCAAAAAAAAAAACCTATGGCCAAAATATCCTTCCACTTTTCCTCTCTGAACCTAAAACTATGACCTAGGTTCATATACTTCCAGTTTTTTCTCTTATTATATCATTAAAATGCATCCCCTCTTCAAGTGCTCATTCTGCCTAATGGGAAAATAGGTTGAAAATTCCCCTAGATTGTTTCTTACCTAAACGCGAAGCTCCATGGCTTCCAGTCACTTGTCATTTCATGTCATGTGTAATCATATCACACAAATAACTTTATTTAAGAATGTGGACCATGCTGAACTGAGGTTGCTATGGCTTGACTGTTTGTGTCCCCCAAAAGTCATATGTTGAATTTTAACCCCCCAAAGATGATGTATTAGGAGGTGGGGCCTTTGGGAGGTGCTTAGGTCATGAGGGTGGAACCTTCATGAATGGGATTAGTGTTCTTATAAAAGAGTCCCCAAAGAGATCCTTCACCCCTTCCACCATCTGAGGACAACATGAAAAGTCTGCGACCCAGAAGAGAGCTCTCACCTGACCATGGTGGTGCTTAATCTTGGACTTACAGCCTCCAGAACTGTGAAAGATAAATTTCTGTTTTTTATAAGCCTGTGGTATTATATTACAGTTGCTTGAACTAAATCCAGGTATGTTTATATAATACCAGCACTTTCAAGGAACCTAAAGTTTTCTATTACCTGTGGTCCTCAATTACCTGCCATAGTAAATTTTTTCAAGGTATAATGATCTTCTTGCTAAATCCAAGGAATGTCATTTGGCCTTTAGTCTCTTTCTCTTCTCTTTCAGCTTTTAAACACTGGTGACAATTCATTTGAATCTTGTGATAAAAATTTACCTAACAAATGGTGTCCCCATGTTTCTCTCTCCTGGTTCTCTCCCACCTCTCTGATTTTTTTCTCCTCATGTAGGGACCTCAGTTCTTGATTATCAGCCCTTATTCTTCCCAAATCTCACCGTGAGAGTAGTTACTCAGTCTTGGATTTCAGTACTATCACTGTGTAGATGAGTTTTAAATCTGTCTCACCAACCTAATCCTATATCCCTTATCCTGCCATTTTCTTAACATCACTAAATACCAAATCTAACCCATCATTTCTCCCCCTGAAATAGTTTTGTCCTGATTTTTCCACTTCTTTGAAAAATTAAGATGTGAAGATTAGGCAGATGTGGACTGATGTGGTAGCAGGCAACTTGAGAAGAAAAGAAAACACTTGCAAGAATTTTCTAAGGGATAAACATAGGGTTTAATGACTGGTAAGATGTAAGGAATGATTCAAAGATAAAGAAGCTATTATTAGTCGAAGTACCTCCTTGGTGTCCTGGCAACAGGCTCTATGTCACTTTGACTCCCTTCTTTGTTCATGACTTATCTCCTTTCCCCAGCTAGCCAAAGCACTTTTTTTTAAACTACTTTTTCTTATTTTCATCCTCTACCCAGAGCTATAGGCTAAATAGATATTTGTTAAAATAATGAATAAATGCAATGAACATATCTCATTTTCAACCTTTTCTAAGGAAACTAATGTGATCTTCCAGTGGTTGCCAGAAGCTTTGAATGCTCACCCACCCTCTCAGTTCAGTTCTCTGCTGACAACTTTTGAAGGCCATTGTTGTTTTCAGTTTGTGGTAGGAATCTGAAATCCACATGATTCTTTCATCAACCACCTGATCTATATCAAAACTCTCTTATAAGCACAGTCATTCCAGGTCTTGGTTAATCCCTGAGGAGAGGCCTGATCCTCTTCTGCCATTTCCAGCTCTACTCATCCTCTTACCAGGGCACTTTGTGGCTCTTGTGGTCGGCAGAATCACGGCTCCTCAAAGATGACCACGTCCTCATTCCGGTAACCGGTGAATATGTTGGTTATGTGGAAAAAGGACTTTGCAAATGTGATTAACAATTTGAGATGGGGAATATCCTAGGTTAGGCACACCTAATGTAAGCACAAGCGTTTTTCTAAGGGAAAGA
>NW_006789004.1:1266454-1267494 GCF_000442215.2 Lipotes vexillifer
AGGGAAAGAGGAAGGCAGAAGCGTCAGAGGAGGAGATGTGTTGATGGAAGCAGAGGGTGAAGTGAAATTGCTGGAAGGGCACCACAAGCCAAGGAATGAAGGCAAGCTTATAGAATCTGGAAAAGACAAGGGATGGATGCTCCCCTGGAGCTTCCAGAAGAAATGCCCTTCAGACACATCGATTTTAACCCTGTCAGTCCCATTTTTGGGACTGTAAGATAATACATTTATGTTGTTTTAAGCCTCTAAATTTGTGGTAATTTGTTATAGAATCTACTAATGCCCTAAACCAAACATTCATCACCATTCCATTATCCTGGTCATTGCCTAAGACTCACCTTTTTGTTCATCCGTTTTACCCCAGACTCTCATCCCCAGATGGCTCTGTGCTTCCTCCGTCGACCTAACCTTCCACTGACCTTCTTCTTTTCAAACTTTCCACTGAGTTCTCAGGGTTTTCTGTTATGTTGCACATAAATTCCCCTGTGTTCTCAATCTTCCTACCAAATGCGTCCCCTAACTGCTGACTTTAACTGAAATGCTCTTTCCTGGGGATACCAACATCCTTGAAATTTCCTCAAGAAGATGCCTTTACTTTTCTTATATCCCAAGTATATCACTCCCAAAAGCAACAGGCTTGCCAAACATGACGCTTCTACCTTTGTATCCCTCTTGACTTCTTGTCACTCTCATCTTCTAGTGGCATGGTAACTTCCCCATCATTTATTGTAGATTTTAAACTTGGACTGCTTAATTGGATCCCTGCAGCAAGCTCTGTTGTCATCTTGGGGAATTTGAGAATTGTTAGGAACAATGTGTTCTAGCCAATCCATTTCTTAATCTCTTCTACTCTAGTAAACTTCACCTCCACTCCTGCCATTCGTTCCCTAGGGCTTCTCATCAGTTGGAATTTCTCTTCTGAAATCCTGCATTCAAATATACTCTAAGCAATTGAGTTAAAAATTAAAGATAAAAAATACCTGAACGTATTGCGTAGCCCCACCATACCCCATCTTTTTTTTTTTTTTTTTTTTTTTTTT
>NW_006789004.1:1267801-1275903 GCF_000442215.2 Lipotes vexillifer
CGGACCGGGGCACGAACCCGTGTCCCCTGCATCGGCAGGCGGACTCTCAACCACTGTGCCACCAGGGAAACCCCCATACCCCATCTTGAAGGAGACACCTGCTCTTCCTCTCATGATGCCTCACTCAGTAAACGGCAGTGCCATCCACACATGAACCCAAGAAAGGTACTCCGGTCCCATCTTTAATTCTACTTCTGCAACGACATTTCTGCATCCAATATATCTATCTCTGAAATTGTCCTTTCTCTCTAGCCCCGCCATCACTACCCTAAATAATCCTCCCTCTGAATTACTGCTAATTTCAAGTTGTTCTCTCCAGCCGATTCCCTTATACCTACCAAACTCAATTCTTTTCAGGTTCATGTTGGTCTTTCTTAAATATGTTTTGATCAAGTTATTTCTCTGCTTAAAATCCTTCAAGAGTTTCCCATTGCCTTGGTAATAAAGTTCATCTTATCATATTCTTAATGATTGCTGCCTACCCAAGTAGCTTCACCTGGTTTCCCTGCCACATGCCATCTCTCCTCTCCTACCAACCTATACACACTCAGCCTAAGGTTGTCCTGAACTGCTTTCAGTTTTCCAAACTAATTTGGCTGTCAGTGTCACCTCCAAGCTTTTCTACCTGCTGTTCTCTCTGGCAATAACTCTGCTTCACTCCTTTACTTATCTGATGACACCACACATCCTTCAGATCTTAGCAGGCCTATTACTTTTTCTGAAAAGCCTTGCTTTATTTCCCATTCTGCCCCCTCATCTCATCGTTGAGAAAGTCTCCTTTTCCATGGAGCAACCTGTACTTACATCTATTCTAGCACTTGTCACACTCTACTACAAATGTTTCTTTAGTTGTCTCTCTGACCAGTTCATAAACTTGAGGAACTGGCTGTCCTTTTTAGTCTAGAAGCCTCAATGCATGACACAGATCAGTAATTTTTACTGAAGTGACTAACTAAATATAGATTTGTGTTCCTAAATATTCTTTCTCCCTTTTATTATCTTTATTAATTTGAGGCGTATGTCTATCCTAAATGGAGCTAAACTTTCACATCTAGGTTAAATCATGTCTTTATGCGTATTTGCTAGGTGGTTCATTTTGTCTATCACATTAGCAAATATGCTTCTTTTCATGACCTGTATTTGACCCACACTGTCTTATGGACGTGGTGTTCTAATTTATCTATCCATCTATCATTGGTCCTGTCTTAAACCACATCCAACCACCCAAGAATTTCCCATGTATCCTGCTCTGGTGCAAGCATCCGGACACAGTTGTCTGTGTGGTTCCTAAAATACCCCAACTCCACCACCATCAGCAACCCTATTTACCATCACAGAAGCCAGGAACTAACTCACAATTTGTTCCTTGGTCAGACTGAAACCCCAATCTGCCTGCAGAGTGGCTAGAAATCACCTCTACAGACCACTATGCTCTCAGCTGTTCTAAAAAACACTGATTCAAAGACTTTTTGTCCAATCACAAAGAGAATGGAGATAACCAAAAAACCTGAAGGAAACCATTCTCGTAACATAATAATAAGACTAATGTCAGTCTCCTTGTACATAGAATGAAGAGGCTCTAAACCTTTCCAAGTAAGTAAGAGAACTCCCTTTTCCCTGGAAAAATATCATAAGACTCCCACATGATAGGTGTTGTGCTGTTGGTTGGTAGATGACAAAGAAGCTCTTATGAATTTACTAGAACTTTAAAGTAAAATAATTCATTATTAAGCATAGAATCAATTTACATGTTTTTGAAAAATTATAGTATATACATGTGTGAGCACATGAATGTGCAATAACTATAAAGTCTCTCAGGCCTGAGAATTGCCCATAGCTTGAGAGCTTTTTTAGTTAGAAAACGATTAAGACCCATTCTACTGCTAACATTCTCTGATTCTATTAGTTGCAGTAATTTCTGCTCACTCGTTAGACAAGAGATTCTCACTTTCTTTAATTCAGCATTTCCTAAATTTTGTACCATGGAAGTCTAATTGTTGATTGAAAGAAGTATTTCAGGACAAACAATTTTGGGAAATGCACATAATATTGTCCTTTTACAGATGCTTCATGTATATAGCCATATTAAAGGCTCTGAGAAATAGTATAGTTTTTTTTTACATTACTTAACCCAGAATTTTCCAAACTTATTTTTCCATGGGGCAGTTTTATTCCCCATGGAACACCTATTAACATATCATGGAGCACTGATTTGAGAAAACACAGTTTGTAAACACTTCAATGGTGGGCAGGGCACTGTCAACCAAGGGAACAGAAGATCCAAGAATGCCATGTCCCACTAGTTAATGCAGGCATTATGTATTCATCCTGAGGTGGGTGCTAAGGCTGAGTAGATGTGCATGACAGTCTGAAAGATTTTGATCCAGAGATGTGGGCACCCATGCAAATCACATACTCACTGAACCAAATTCAGGGCATTATAGAGATCCTGAAAAATCCCCCTGGCTTCCCAGATTACAGTGTAGTTTCAAATATTTCTGTCCTAAAGACATAACCATACTCTGCAGTTTCTCAGATGCTGACCCTTAAGAAGTGCAATTCGAGTAAGGAGGCTGATTCCACACCAGTGAGGGAAAGCACCACTATTCTAAGAATGGGTGTTTTTGGTGGGTGTGATGAATTTTCTGCACAAACACCTGCATCTTCCTTGGCATTCCAGCATGCACTAATCCACTGCTTTTGCCAGAATAAATGCAAAGGGTCTCAGTCACATTCCTGGTTCGGCACAGACACACTTAGTATACGAGGCAGGCTGGAGAGGAGATGAGAAAACTGTTCTGGGCATTGTAAGGTCAACAAATTGGAAAAAGCCACAACTCACCCTTGGGAAGGATTAAATTCGTTGACATCCTCCAAATTGATTTACCTAGATCAGACCACATGTTAATGAGGCAGGCAAGTTACTCTAATTCATTGTTACTATTCTAAATGTAGAGACCTTTTCACATTCAAGAGGTGGGACCATGGATTCCAAATGAGCGTTACTTATTTATGGCTTGTCACTCATCCTGCCTGGGCCAGTGTCCTCAGAGCCATTTATAATTAATATCTAAACCACACCAAAAAGAACTGGACATTCAAAGAGCACAGCTCTCAGGAAATGAAGTGAGTTTTCTTTCTCAATTACCTATACCTCTGAATAGAAGTGCATAAATGCTCTTAGCCAGCAAAGTGTAAGAACTTAGATTTCTTCTGGGTGCAGACTTTTCTAAGTACTCTAAAAATTTCTCTTATTTGAAGGATCCCCTAAAAATGTCTCACTTGCTTTTCAAGATTGACTCCTCAGTAACAGTGAAACATTATTTATACCACAGGTGTAAGATCTGTAGACCTCAACTCTGTCCAAATTGTGAGTTGGGAAGGGAAGATTTCACAATGGCTTCACACCTATCAAGCTTTATCTGTATCAAAAAATAAAGTTTATACCTATATGAAAGGAATATTTTTGGGTATGTTTATATGATAGCTCCTACACAGTGCTTTGGAATAATCATCTAATAAGTTTCCCCAATAGGTAAAGGAATGACTAGTTTGGAGGGCCAAATGTAAATACTTTAGGCTTTGGAGGCCATATGGTCTGTTGCAACTTTTTTTTTTTTTTAACATCTTTATTGGAGTATAATTGCTTTACCATGGTGTGTTAGTTTCTGCTTTATAACAAAGTGAATCTGCTATACGTATACATATATCCCCATATCTCTTCCCTCTTTGTTGCAACTTTTCAGCTCTGCCATCGTAGTGTGAAAGCAGCCAGAGACTATGTGTAAATGAATGTGTGTGACTGTATTCTGATAAATTTTTATTTATGGTCAACACTGAAATTTGAATTTCATATGATCTTTATGTCACAAAATATTATTCTTTTTAAACATGTTTTTCAACAACTAAAAAATGTAAAAACCATTCCTTGCAGGTGGGGTCATATTGAAACAGGTGACAGCAGTATTTGGCCCCAGCCCAGTGCTTACTGACCCCAGCTGTAACCCATAACTTTGAAAATAAGACATACAACCTCTTTGCTGACATTTCATTTTCAAGTTCTTTATCAACATGAACTCATCCCACCTGATTTGATGAGAAGATCAGTGGAACCATGAAAGCACATGCAGAGCAAATATTGCAGAATGTAAATCCTAGGAATTTCAGATTTTACTTTTATAGACTTAGAAGAATGTCTGGAAGAACAAATCAAGAGACATCAAGACTATTTTCCTTACAATACATACTTTGAGAAAGATTGCTGTGACTTTTATTGTACTTTTGCTCCTCTTAGAGTTAATTTTTTTTCCAGAAGAATGTGCTCCTAGATTTACAATGGATTGTGAATTTTGCTAACAAATAAATATTCATTATTCACAGTTACAGAAAATCCCATAATGAAAATACTTTTTCTGATTAAAAAAGCTGTTTGTTTATTTTAGACTACATGGGAAATGCATAAGAGGGCAGAATTCTTCTAGTTCAAGAAAGGTTGCTGTTTAAAACCAAGAGATTTTTGAAATCTCTCATATGTTGATAGCCATTATATAAAAATCTTTCTGTTGGCAAATCAAATGTCAAATAAAACACTTGGCTATTTAGCTGGAGAGCTTACAGTTTAACCCTGCATGTAGATTTGGGGTGAAGCAAAGGTCTCTAATTCTAAATATTTGTTGGTAGATGTTGCTTCATCAGCTACTTGGAAATCAGTTTCCATCAGATTGGGTAAAGCATGCTAAGCAAACAAAGCAGCAATTAGGACACTAGTCAGAAAACGGCCCCTGTTTTTATTCTTTCTATGCTTATGCTGCATCAATTTGTCCCTGGCCTCAAGCCTCCCACCCTCTGCCTTCCTCAGTATAAAATGTCTTTGGCTTGCAAAACAACATTGGTGAGTTTATTAATACATCTTGTGACAGGCTCATTCTGAACTGCAGGCTACACAGGTGTTCATTCTTTGAGAAGGTCCCATCTGTGTGACTGTGGCTTCTTTTAGTCCCCTTACTTGTTAGCACATAGCTCAAAGCAGCACCCCTGTAGCTTCCCTTTAATGGGAATATGAACACTTAGAGTGAAGCCGTAGACTTACAGGGCTTTCTTAAAGCAAATTAAGCTCTTTAAAAAAATAACAACAATTCTTTGCCTTCAAATCCCTCTCCCCAGGCCAACCCAAACCCCCAAATCAGACAGGCCAGATGTTTGTGAAAACTGCAGTTTCCGCAATCAAAAGTACAACATTTACCATAGCTTTTATCAAAGATTTCAATTCCCCTCATCTTAAGGAAAATGACCCTTTTATTTTGTTGTGGACATAAAATTGTGGCCCTGGGAAAATTGGAAGCATTTCTGCTGAGGGAAATCAATTTTCTCACTGCCATATATGATCAACATGTCACAGCCATCACGCAGATAATAATAGTAAAGTACAAGTAAAATGGCTGGAAATACTGGCTTTAAAGGTAGAAAAAGATAGAAGCAAGATAACACCAACCACCCTTTTTTTAAAGCATGTTTGCAAAAAGAATAAAAAGAAGAAGAAAAAACTCAGGGTTATTTTTGTTCTTTCATTTTCTTCCTTCCCACCCTGTTTTCTTCCTTTTGCTGCTGTGCTTTCTGGCGTATAAGTATTTTATTTTGTGTACTGATCGGCCAAAGCATTAACGAAACTGTAGAGATATGTGTTCTTCCTGGAAAAGAGTAAGCACTTTACGTGTAAACCACTCTGGCTCCTTTTCAATCATCCTGTTAATGGGTGGCTAATTGTCAAAAGATGTGACCAGAGTGAGATGACCCAAGAGTGTGTTTAGGTGGGAGGCAACAGGGAAAGTACAGAAGGAGCTTCTTAATTTGGATCCTGCAAACAAAAGGAAACATCAAATGTGACCTCGCTGCTGGACTGTTAATGGCTTTCTCCCCATCGCCCCATGCCACTTAGCATCTTTTGTGCCCCACCCTGGGAAGCTTCCCGGCAGAAGTGTGCATTAGCAGAACTCTACAGTTACAATATGCTGCTTACTACAGACAGGGGCAAAAAACCTTCAGAGTGATTAAGTGTTCTTTGGACAAACACATCCACATCCATAAACAAGCCATTTTTATTTCAGGCAGACCTCTCAGTGATGTCCCTGCTGTGGCCACCAGCACAAAGGAGGGTTGCACCTAGAATGTCACTGAGGACCTTCAAAGTAGATCCAAACACTGTCTCTCTTTGTAGGAAATTTGGCCCTACATGTGAGTATGGGAAGTTAAAACTGCATCAATTCAGGCCAAGACCAGAAAACGGCAGACAAGATTTTTGCAAAACTTTAAATATTTTAAATAATTTAAGCATTTGCAAACAAGCAAAAAAAAAAAAAAAAAAAAAAAAAAACCCCAAAAAAAAAAAAAAAGACCCCAAAATCCAAGTGCTTGATTTGGAATGAAAATGAGAGAGAGAAGTGAGAATGAGAGGAAAAACAGCAACAAAATCAAGGCTAAGGGAAACTCAAAGATACAGTAAGTGTGTCTGCACAAAAATGTTCATAGAAGTGTTACTTAGAATTGAAAATAACCTATATATCTAGCAATAAAGGTTTTAGAAAGATAAACTATGGCACATACATTTGGTAACATATTTTGCAGCTATTAGAAATACTGGTTTTAGAAAAAATAAAGCTTAAAGAAACATGAAAAAAGTTATGGGTTTAAGTAAAAAATAATAATATGAAGAAGAAGTTATAGCTATGGAGAAATGCACGCTCAGGAGAACATAACAAAAAGAATGTTATGGTTGGTTGGATGGTGATATAGGTGAAATATGTTTTCCCTTCTATTCTAATTGGTAGTGATTTGGATATTGTATCAATTAAAAACAAAACAAAACAAACTAAGCAGAAATAAACTCTGAGAAACTCTGTTTGATGGGCAAGAACATCATTTAAAAAAAGGTAATATTTTCAGATTTATTAGAATTTGTTAATACTTCATTTGTCCAGTGTTTAGGTGGTAAATGAGAATAAAAGGACTCAGTGGGCTATTTCTAGCCCAGAGGAAGCCATTTCACTCTACTCCTAGCAGCAATACTCCCAGTGCATCCCAACTCAGTCTTCAAAATGTTGTATGCCTCTGTGCTGGTGATTTCCACAGAGAAAGTGACCTTGAATTGGAGATTCTAGACAATGCCTAATGCTTAATGCCTTGTAAGTAGATAACATCTGTATTCAAAGGGATAAAAAATAGCTGGTTTTTCTCCCATTCATTTTATAACTTTTTCCCCAAACCTGCCTTTATGCATGGGTTATGTGAATAGTTCGTCTGCAAGTTTATTTCTAGCTGAATCTCTTTTTTTCAAAGGCCAAGAGTTGAGTGATGTATCCATAGCTCAGCCCATTTCCCGTTCGCACATCCCAAAATGGGTGGGTTATCTTCAGGTCAGGATGCAAGTCCTGCATCAGGAAAATACCCATCCTAATGGGAGACTTAGATGCCTGTTGGCCCACTTAGCACTGTGGCTGGTGAAGCTCTCAGCTCTCCAGACAGCAGGATGGACCATGTGTTGGAAAAGATCAAACTCAGTGGCTTATTGGAGTGGAATGGTTGGGAGAGAGGTGTTCAAAAAACACTTCCTGTCAGTTAGTAAAAGCACATCGATAAAAATAAATCAATGCCCACTTGTTTTCTAGGAATCTGCTTCGTATTCAGCAAAGGCTCCCATTGTGCTGCATTTCTCATCTAGTAGCCTAGAAAAGATGTGTTTTAAGCTAGAGTAAAATATCCTGAAGAAAAGCATTACTCTGAGATGCTGAATCGTCCCTTATGTACCAAAATGTAAAGCACAGATAAACTTAGTGATAAGCAAATAAAAATGTTCCATGACTTATTTGAGAAGTGGATTGAGAAGGATTGGCATTGAACTGGGTAACTTGAGTTTGATTCTTGATTTATTTATGGACCTTCTGCATGACTTTGATTAAGTCTTCCCCTATTAGGGCCTTAGCTTTATTAAGTGTAAAAAAAAAGGGGGTTGAACTAGATCAGGGGACACTACATGACACACACAACCCTGCTCATCTATGCAACACTTGTAACAGACATTGCTAATCAATTGTGGCTCTTTCCTGCTG